>NW_009923223.1:53089-102239 GCF_000696875.1 Nestor notabilis
CCCAGCTACTAAGAAGGAGAAAAAATGACTGCTGTAGCTGAACCCAGGACACTGTGTTGCCTTAATAAGCATTGCCTAGTGGAGAGGAGGGTGACAGGCTCTAACTTTACCTGAGGAATAAGCTGATGCTTCTCAGCCAACAATTGCAAAGGCTTTAATGGGAATGTTGGCTCATGGAGAAGCACGTGACTAGGTGCTCTGCCATAAGAGCTGTGATGAGCTGCTCTGTTAGCCTCACCTTTTTGCAAACCTGAGTTGTATTTGTTAAAGGAGGAATGGGTAAAGGGTTTCCTTCTCTGTCAAAGTTGCTGTGTTAGAAGAGTATGGCAGATAGTGAAATATGAAAATACAAATAGCTTGGAGCCAGCAAACCATTTAGTTGAAAATGAATTAAAAATAAATATTCTCCTGTAGAGCAAGCAGGATATGTTCTGGATCTGTCTTTCCTGTGACCTACAGGATTTTAAGAGAAGAGCTTCAGAATTTTATTGGCATTGCCACTATTAGACGAACTTTTCTTTCCCTTCTACCCAGACTGGGGTCAGCTTTAAAGAGAGCATTAAGTGAATGGCTAATGGAATTAAGGGTATAATAATAGAAGGATATAGTGAGACAATTGTATTAACAAGAAATAAATCATGTTGAGTGTAAGGTAAGTGTTTTTTAATTGATTGATGGGAAGGATGCTCCATAGGTTTTTTCGAGGACTAACAGCCACTTGCCTTCCCATCTTCAGTAAAAAGCCAAAAGGGAAAAAGAGATAAGAAAATTATGCAGCAGGGAGATAAATTATTCAGAGAAGATGGCCATTTTGTGCTGACATCACTAATGTGAAAAAGCATTAAATCTTTGACACTAGCTGCATTCCTCAGAGGTTGTGGTGGCTGGAACGAGGTATTAGAGATTACAGCTAGAACACTACTTCAACTTCCCTGGATGCTTTAAGTGGCTTTCCAAGGTGATCTAGCAAGTAGAGACTCAGCAAGGACTTGTAGGTACCAAGGTGCTCTGACTTTGTTTATTTATTTATAGTATTTCAGTGACTTCATCTCTAATGAACACAGCCCTAACGTTCTATGTAATATGGCCTGGAGATACTGGTAGCATATGCAGTGGTTTATAGAATTACAGAATGTTAGTGTTGGAAAGGATCTTAAGAGCATCTAGTTCCAATCATCCTGCCATAGGCAGGGAAGCCTCACACTAGACCATGTCATCCAAGGCTCTGTCCAACCTGGCCTTGAACACTGCCAGGGATGGGGCATCCACAACTTCCTTGGGCAACCTGTTCCAGTGCCTCACCACTCTCACAGTAAACAACTTCTTCCTTATATCTAACCTGAACTTCTCCTGTTTAAGTTTAAATCCATTACTCCTTGTCCTATCTGATGAAAAGTCCTTCTACAGCATCCTTGTAGGCCCCCTTCAGATACTGGAAGGCTTCTATGAGGTCTCCACGCAGCCTGTTCTTCTCCAGGTTGAACAGCCCCAACTTTCTCAGCCTGTCTTCATAAGGGAGGTGCTCCAGCCCCCTTATCATCCTCGTGGCCCTCCTCTGGACTTGCTCCAACAGCTCCATGTCCTTTTTATGTTGAGGACACCAGAAAAATGAAAGTTTATGAAAGCTGTTGGCTATTTTAAGTGTGGAGCTTAAATCTTATGTGTATGTAACAGTACCGAAGAAGGGGAGATGGGCATGTTAAGTATAAAGTGAAGATTTAGGGCCAAATCTTCACACTCTGAACATCTGATTTCACAAATAGAAGCATGGTTCCAAGTTTGCCCGTTTTCAGGACCTGTTTTTCTTCAGTCAGGGGGAGCAAAAATTAGGTCCTAGGCATAAGCTGATGTGATACAACTGAAATGAAAACTTTGTGAAAAGGCAGTTAAGGATGACTACCAAAGGTCTATAGAGTAAGTGAGTAACATAAAAGAAATGTATGTGAAGGGAAGGGAGAGAGGTTATTAATTTTTTTTTAGTTGAGAGCCTTTAAGCACTGCAATTAAAGTGCCTTTCATTGTCAGTAATTATGATGCAGGACCTTAAATCTAACCTCATTTGATTCCTCAGGACTTTAATCAACTGACTTTCCAACAGTTCTCCCACCAATCCTGTGCCTATGTGTTGTTGCTTTTCCTGAGGTCAGAGTTGCAGCTGGCAGTCTGCACTAGCAGAGGTGTCTGTGTGAAGGCAGCATAGAGACCACTTCAGCGGCCTCAGTGCTTATGTGGTGTGCTTTCATACATTTCCATCAGAGAGGCTGCAGTGGCAGAGAAGGCCACTGCACAGAGTGATACTTGCTTCATTAGAAACAATTTAATAGACAGAGAAAGATTTTTGAACTCTTAATGCTGTGGAAACAATACGAAACTCCAGTGCATGGGTCAATGAATTTAGGTTCACTGTGTTTTTCACACAGAAATTTAGGGTGGTGTGATGACCCATTGAACCATTCAGATATGGCCAGCATCAAATAGAGTAACTCCTGGATTCTTGTATCACTTAGACCACAGTTCTCACATACAACCCTTTAGTGAATGTTAACAATTGGGTTAATGGGTCTCTTAGAGTTCAAAACTCTGGATCAGTCTCACTGGGCAACTTGAATGTAACTGTGGTGTTGCTGTTTGCAGCTGACCTGAATTACATATGAACACACACTGTTTTTCAAGTGAAGAAACAAACTTGTGTAGATTGTTGATGTTTGTATAGCTCTCCAATAAAGCAAAAAAAAAAAGAAAAGTTACCAAACAGCTTGGTAAGGAGCAATCAAAATCAAACTGAGACCTCTAAATATATTTTTTATTTTTTCGGAAGGTGATGTCTTGTTCTGTAGGTAATTTTCCAGCAATACAACAAAAAACTTGCTAAGCAGCTTTGGATATTGCTGTTGTCCCTGAAAAGAGGGATCAGCTATGGTGGTGTTGTCCTGCAGCTTTAGAACTCCCTAAATGTTTGTCTTTGCATTAGTGGTGTCCTGTGGTCAGTCTGTCATTGACTTGTCAGTAGCCAATCACACCAATTTTGAACCATACTGTGGTGTCATTTGCTGTAAATTAATTTACTTTTGCCATTAACTACAGACAGTATGCGGTCAATTCAATTTTGTCCATTAAAGACAATAACCTTAGCCACGCTCTTTGATGCTATTCTTAGTTCACCCCTTGGGACTACTCTACTTACATCTCCAGAGGTACTGGTAAATTTATATTATCGTTCCTTGTCTAATATTTGTGATTTGTTGGCTTCGCTTTAATACAGGGACAGTTAGGTCTAAATGCAACGATTCTCGCACAGAGTAATCTTGGAGATGTGAAAGTTCTGGGTGGAGAAAGCAGAGTGCAATGGAAATGAAATCGCAGGGATATATCTCCTCTTGCTTAAGAGAAGACCTAAGCTGTATATACAGAGTAGCAGATGTGCGGAGGTGGCCTGAGACTTCTGTCTAACCATGTGCCATGGAGTATTTTCTATTCCTCTGAAGGATAAATGCCCCAGAGCCTAGCCTGCTGTGGAAAGAGGATGTGATTGTGTATAGTAAATCTAATATTTGTTGTCTAGTTTGGTCGTCTTTGTTTCCTTGCTTGTAGGCTGACAGGGATGACTAGTTTTACCACAAAATATGGTGGGGCCTCCTGGGTTGCTCAGCACATTCTTAGAATATCCCACAAGCTGTATATGTATTTAGATGCTCTACTGATGGGGGCCATGCTGCAAATAACTTTGTAAACCCCTTGTTTAAAGGATACTTATCATAGTAATAAAAAATCAAGATGCATGTGGTTTGTGACTCTTCGATGGTTTTATCAGATATGGGAGACTCTTCCAACCTGTTTACTTTGGCTCCTTTTATATGCAAAGACGGCTGGCAAAAAGAAGGAAATAAAGAGAATGAAATTTTGTATCCTGTCCATCTCTACTCATCTAGACTCAGGTTCTCGTATAAATCATCATACCCAGGTTCACTATAAGTTGTTTCCTCTCTCTCCTGTGACATGGTGAAAAAAGCTGCGTTACTGCTTGGGTAGAACTAGAGATTGAGTGTTACGTAGCTTTGTGTTTGTCCCTGACTTATGTTGAATAGCCAAGTGTTTGGTTTTGGTCTTATGAAGCAGTGTCAGTGCCTTTTGTATATTAGCTGTTGATAGCATGTATATGTGGCAGGTACTTTCAGAAGTCATGTTTTCTACAGTGATTTAGAAAACTAGAAACTGTATTGAACGGCACATAACTTCTTGTGATAATATCTTCACTTTTTCTTCTGCTTGTCCAGTTCAACTTTTTCTTCTGCTTGTCCAGTTCAATGAAGAAATGGTTTTGGCTCAGACCTCTCTGTAACAATGTTATTTTTTTCTTTATGGGACCTTGTTTGAAAGCTGGATCACACACTGGCTTGCTTAATGAAAGAACCCATTGAAATGGAGGACACTTCTGATTTTGCAGTCTGGCCTCTAAAGCAGAGGACAATGCATGCAAGTTAATATGGAAGTGGCATCTGTGCAGGATGCTACTCTGTTCCTCCAAGAGCACACGTGTTCTGCTCTGTATGTGGTGTAGAAACACTTTATGCAATACTTGCAATTTTTTGGTTGTTTGTGTGGAGTTAAAAGGTGGTATGAAGCATTATGATGTACTGTACGCTTTTGGACAAACTGAACAGAAAGATCTTGTCTTCCAGTTGGGTGCTCGCAGCACACAGAGGGGTGGAGGAAGGCATCATAATGCTGGAGAATATGGCAAAGTCTGAACTATCAATCTCTGAAAAACAGGAAAGCAAAACTGATTTATGTGATGCGTTGGCCAACACAAGGAACAGAGGCTGCATGTTAATCGAGAAACTTGAACAGGCAAGAGATGATTGGAAAAATATGTCCATTTCTTTGGGTTAATGCAGTATGCTAGCCTTTCACCCCTTGAGACAGTAGGATCAATTCAGGTTTGGGTCACAAGTGGAAATGAGGTTAGTGAGCTCAGGCTGATCTCCAGTAGACATTTGTCTACATTATGAAGTCATTGTGTGATATGGTAGGAACGGCCAGCAGTGCTTTCAGGGAGGTTGGGCAGCTGAGACTGCCTCAGCAGTTGTACTTGGAAAAAACCGTTATCTTTGTTCTGCTTAAAGCTGATTCTTCCCAGGTATTTTGTCTTATTGCTGTGTCAAAAAATCCGCAAACAACCACTTGAACTTGCAGTAAGGCCTACCATAGTGCTGTCCAAAACAAAGCTTGTCTTGAAATGACTGCTATGGCTGAAATCTGACCAGTATGCACCCTAAGTGCTTAAGCACGTGCTGGTGGAAGGTAATACTGGCTTTCAAAATACTATGACTTCTGCCACTAATAGTAACTTCAAAGCATGAGGCTCTTGACAAATAGGAATGTGAAAACAATGCTATCTCCAGGGAACTAGCACCTAGGGTATAAGACTGTAGTGGCAGTAGACAAGTCGTGATGTTAGGGCTTGGCCATATCATGGTGGTGAAGGGGCGTTGCCCCGAACTACATCAGCCACTGAGGCCACTGTTACCATTTGGGGAGCTGAAGAAGAGTGGGCAGGGGTAAAGATCAAGTTTTCAGGAAGTGTAGTGGATGTGTGAGATCATTTGAATGGTTGATACTTTCCAGAGAGTAGGATGGGCGAAAGAGGACGCTATGGGAGATAAGAGGGTAAATAATAACTTTGAATTTTAAGGAGAAGTAGTAGAGAGGTACATGTTGCACAAATGGGCAAGGGATGGATCAGAAGATTACTAGGTGACAATCTTTGATGGGCTCCACAGCAGTTTGTCGTTGATGTTGGAGGGTCTGCGATGGAAAATAAATACATTAATTTTCCATTCTAGCAATTGCCAAATCAAGGTGAAAGTTGTGGGCAGCTAAATTAAACTGATAAGTTAGTAGCTTGCTCAGTCTCCTGGCATGGCTTTTTCTTACTTAAATGTTTAAAGCAAAGTGATCTCTATGTTGCTGGCTCTCTTGCTCATGGTTTAAAAGTGAACAAGAGCAAAGTCAAAATGAAAGGGGGAGGGAAGAAAAAGAATGTCAGTGTTGAGCAGGGCTGAAGTTGTTTAAATGTCTCTGGCTGTAATCCGTTCAATTTCTAAGCTTTAGATTTACCCATTCCTTAAATTAGCCTCAAGAATTGCTTCTTGCACCTTGCCTCAAAACCCACATGCAGCTATTACGTCTTTCCGTGGGTCTTTGTTAACTACTTTGTAAAACCTTAGAAATAGGTTGTCCTCCCAGGTTGAAGAGCCATGGTGTCTTGAAAATGTGTCTGCTGCTGTGTTAAATTGCGTACTTCCTGCCCTTTTAATTTCTGCCGTGTTGAATTGTGCAGTTCCTGCCCTTTTAATTCCTCCTGCATGAGGACTGAAGTGAGAGTGCAGTGGGCAGCCCAGCAGCAGGAGAGGATTGGACAGTGCATGGTGGCTGCTTTTGTCCTAATGGCCTAGAGATTTTAGACTGCACCCCCAGCCCATGGTTGGGTCTTGTAGTCATGTAGCCTGCTCACTATGGACTGATTTTGTAGGCATAATTGCCATATGCAGCTGGCCAGCAGCTGTCTGGCCCCTAGGTGGGAGATAAAAATTAGTCTCAAAGTAGTTTCCCTGCAGTGTTTTGCACACTATTAATTTGCAATGGTTTTAGGTTTTTTTCTTTCCTTAATCTGAGAAACTTCCATTTTCTTTCAGACTGAGAACAGTGATTACCCCTGACTGTAGAGCAAAGACTGGATCCCCAGTGTTAAACACTGAAGTGCCTGGAGCTTATTTGTGGAGTATTACCCCAGTGGGGGCATGTGGCTCTTTTTGCTGGTAGGAGCCATGTGCTTGGTCGGTGTTGCTGAGCCTTGGCTTTGCAACCTGCTAGTGCTTACGGTTATTAGCTTAATTGCAGGGTGTGGTCTGTATCATGACTTATTTGCTTAATATCTGGGCATCCGGATGAGGAAGATATACAGACTGCAGGTTTAAGAGGAAGAGCTGAAATTCATCACACCTTTCAAATGGTGAGTGGGATAAAAAGTAATGGAGATCTTGGAACTGGGTCACACTCTGTGAAGCATGAGGGTGTGCTGTTGGCTCCTGTTGGGTATTCAAGGCCTCTCTATTTTGGCAAAATACAGAAAGCCATTGCTTACTTCCACTGTTCTTTGCTGTCTCCCCACTTTGATATCAGCATATATTCAATCAGCTGACACTGCGAGCCTCACTGCAGGCCTTTGTGTGCCAAGTGTCTATAAACACTGGTTTTAAAGTGGTTATGGAGATTCGCTTAACTTAATCCAGTGCATAGAATGAATGTGAATGACAAGCTTCATATCTCTAAATTGGTGAGGCTATCCAACAGAAAACAGTTAGTGGAGGGCATTGATATCATGTAAATAAATTGTTGCTACTGACGTGCATATACAGGCTTTTGAGTGGCCAAAAGGGGATAAAACCCACTGATCTCTGATTGCAGAGAGAAAAGCCTACTTCTCAAGACTTCTCTCCTATATACTGCAATAATGGTGACTAATTTTCTAAATGATAGGTCATGAAGGTCATGAAAATTGTTGGTTGGCAAATGACTTCCAGTAAGTGCTTGTGCAAGATGTTTACTTGAAGGCTCTAAATCTTATTCCCTGGTTGCCTGTCCAACTAAACAGAGAGTAACCACTCCTGGTCCAGGAAATGACTAACTCAAGTACTGACAGAAGTTGAGAGACTATTCCAGGGAGAAGCCCTAGTATACTTTTCATTTTCTTCATGCTGTGCCCTAGACATCATCTATGGACTACTACGGAGACAGTATCCTGGGCTAGACAGACCTGGATTGGATGCAATAAGGCATTTCTTATAGTCCCATTATACGTGCTACTTACATACTGCTCAGAGAAGGCTTAATTGAGCAAAGCCTGCAAGGTAGCACTCATGAGGTCTTCTGTAATTCACTGTGGGTTTTGGTGATGTGGGCTGTGGTCTGCTCACTGGAGTTCTTGCAGGCCATCTTCCCATGGTCATTCTGTGTACCCACAGCAAAAGGAGCAGGGGGAACATCAAGAGCTTTGAGCTGTGCCTTGGAAAGATTGGAGACATTGTCTGCTGGGGTCAGCTAGAACAAGTTTGGGGCAGGGTATGGATTGAAGATTGCCACTTGAGTAGCCTTGTTACCCTTTCACATGCTTGTAAAGGCGGCAATGACAGTGTGATCTCTAAATCTTAAAAGTAAATGCTAGGGTCAGACACTTCCTGCTTAAAACAATAGTATTTGGAAATTGAGCATGTTTCCAGGATGTTTGACTATGCCACAAGTCTTGGGGTTATTCTGTGTGCTTTCTATCTCATACAACTTTTGGAAATTTGCACTGAAGATGTTGAGACTATGAAATAGCTTGAGTTTGTACATTACAAATAGTATGAGTTGGATCCTAATGACATGTCTAATGGCCCTTTTGCTTTTCTCAGAGAAGGAGGGTTTTGCATTGGAAAGGAGCAGAGCTATTAATTGCATGGTTTGCTGCTCAAACTTCAAGCAAGCTTTCATCTAGACAACTGAGATAGATAAGAGTCTACATCTATCTTCTCACCACACATTTATCTCTTTTTCACATATGTAGAGCCAAGAGCAAGAAAAAAAAAATATTCTTTTAAAAGCTGTGAAGTGCTATACTATCAATGAAGCATATGTTATGAAAAAATATGGATTGGAAAGTAACATCACTTAACTGAAAGGAAAGGGCACCCTGCTGAGAGGGAGCTAGCAGTGGTGCATCACAGATGTAATAACCAAATGGAAACATTTAAACATATGTGGTCTCTCAAGCTGTCAGCAGAACTTTGTCCTTGCTGCCCTCTCCCTTCAGTCACGTTGTGTTGTGGACTTGTGTGAAGATGCTATTCTCTGTCCAAAGAGTTTCAGGTGCCATTTCCAGTAGTGGGAGGTGAGCTACCTGTGCATGAAAGGCTGGACTCTTGAGTGATGGCTGCAATTAAATGCCCTGGAGTGTGTAGCTGGATGCCAGGTCAGCAAGTGCTGCTGCATTGCTGGAACCCATGGGCAGGTTCTGGGCTAGGGGTGTCAGTTCCCAAATTCAGTAATTGTTTGCTTTTGCTGCAGCTCTTGCATGGCCTTGGATGACTCAATTTACCGCCTGGTTTACTTTCTCTGCCTATAAAGCAGAAGTGATAGTATGTATTCGATCCTATTTTCTTACACTCTCAGAATCCACTTGTGTCAGTAAGGGCCATGTAATTAAAAGATGGAATGAAAAAAGGATCTGTTCTGTAGAAAGTTAGAGAACTGCCAAGAAAAATTCCTGAAGAGAATTCTTATCTTTACGCTTGGATGCTCACCCAAAGCAAACCTTTACAGCTTTACCTGCAATTAATGGAAGTTCAGTTCAGACTTTGTCCTAATAGTATTTGGATACCAGAAAGAAAAGGAGAAACAAATAGATTAGTTATGCAATTATTGCAGCCTGGGTTCTGCTGATACTCTTGTATAGGTTGGCAATGTTTTACCTGAAATACTGGGATGATGGTCACAGGCTCACCAGTAATTCAAAATTTCTACTTGCTGTTTTTGGAGGCCAGCAAATGAAAACCAAGGGACCAAGATTTCCATATATTGAGGGAGATTCTAATAGTCTTTGAGTAAAATAGTTGCAGTGCAAAAAGTGGGAAGAATATTTTTGTGGTTTTTTCTTCAATTTTTACAAGGCCCCGTTGAGCCTGGCCTCCTTGAAACAAAACAATCAGCCTGTTGAGACTGTAGAGCTAAAATGACCACAAATTTTGTTGCTGTGAAAGCTGCCAACATAAAGCTTTAAAATACTGCAGAGAAAACTAGATAATCAAAACTTCTTTAAAAAGTCATTCAAACCCAATGGGAAAGGGTTGACCAGATCAGCTGAAAGCTGATAGTTGTCTCCATTGCACTGCTGAATTAGGAAAAGGCCAATACAACAGCTTAAATCGTGTCTTTGCCTCCTGTTGCAGTCGTGTACTGGAAGTGCTGGGAAGAAGCATGTCTGCTTTGCCCTACTAGAGTCTTTAGTTTTGCTTAGGGTGATCTGCTTTTGGGCAAGTTCGATATGCTCAGCTCCCTGCTGTTGCCATTTAAAGCTGCTTTGTGCAAATGGCTGTGGGCTTTTGGCTGCCTGATCTTCCCACAGAAGTAGCTGCTGCACAATGCCAAGGGATAAGACACTTGGTTCAGTGGAGGGGGGCATTATGAATTGCTTTCCTAAGTCAAGCAGATCAGGCAAGTGGGCTCTGCTGCTTCTCTCCCAAGCAGTGGCTGGCTTGACTTGTGTAAGTTTATTCCATGAAAGTCAGATGCTTGCATACCACCTGCTTCTGTGTCACTACCTTAACATCTGTTTCAGCATGCAAATAAGTTTCCTGGTAATCACTGTAAGGGATTCCTGAGTTAGAAGAGCTGGGTGTTACTAATATGAAGCAGTTGTGAGTGAAACATGGGTTGCCCCTAACATTGTTTTTCAAGTTTCTCTGTGAACCAGTGTAGCTGTCCTGAACGAAAACAGCAGGAAAACAGATCTCTCTGTTAAGGAGATGCAACATCTGAATTTGTGGTATCCTGGGTGAACTTTTTTTGGTCAGTTCCTCTCCCCAACAGGCTTCACTCCTCCCCTTGCACTCATGCAGCCCCATGCTCCCTTGATAATCATCCACCCGCAGCTATTATAAGCAGTACAAACAAATGACAAATCTCTGGGTGCGGGAAGGTAACAAGAGGCTGATCAGTAGCTTTAGTTATCTTTCCTTCATGTTTATTGCAGTCTGCTGCAGTTATTTCAAAGGCACTGACATTGATCGACAGCTTCTATTAAGGCCTATCCAAGGCAGCTGGATTGAACAGATACATTAAATAAAGCAGTTATTGCTTTTCATTGCCTTTCCGTAAAATATCACTGCTAAATAGCTTCTGCCATCAGATGCAGTTAGGTACATGGTTTTAATTTGAGGGACTGCTTTATAACACTGCACAATTGACACTGGTCTTTGTTTCCCCTACAATAATGATTGTGTACATCCTGGAGAATTGATGAGCTGTCTTCTGAGGGGGGAGAGGGAAGCCGTGGGGGGGGACAGCTGCCTTTGTTGCTCTCGCTCTTTTTTATACTTGCCATGCTTGTCAGTTGTTTGCAGCACAGACAGAAATAATGTCAAGCAGGGCCCCTTATCTCAGGATGTTGTAATGTAGCTGCTGTAAGCCCTTGCCTGGAGACGAGATAAGAGCAACCTTACAAGCTTTTGGGGGAGTAAGGAGGGGGGCCAGCAGTGCCATCGCTGGGACAACAATGGCAGAGCTGTCACTTGCATGTTATGACTCTTTCTGGTGCCAAGGAAAGATATGTATGCTGAGTGGTGAATAACAAGCACGAAAATAAAAGTCCCGAATGTTCATCTAATAATGATGTATTTGTAACAGGATTATACTGCCCAATGATACTCTTTCTTTATCTCCTCACTAAATGGTGGGGCAGCTGTGTGCTTTGGCAAGGCTTGATGTCCTTTCTTTTGTGTGCTGCATATTAATCCTGTATTGAAGTAATTAAATGTGTGCTTAATGGCAATGAGCTGGCAGAATGAACGTACAATTGAATTAGCAGTTATGATGGGGACCATGCTACAAGATGAACTAAATGCAATTACTGTAGGCATTTTTCTCCAAGTCGAATCTGGCTACATGACATGACTTAATTACAGGTTGTTAGACACACTGTCTTATCTCATAGTGGTGCATGTGGAGGCACAGCTTTGGCTGTGTCATGTAACACATGCACGTGCACCCATGTACTAAGATATTTAGCCTGGGGAAAGCACCAATGTGGATTCTTGACATTGCTGCAGGCAGCTCTCAGCTGTGGTGGGAAACAGAGGTTTAAAACAGGCAAAAACAAAAGAGGAAGGCTGGTTCTCTGCTGCTGGGAATCTGTTGGGTCTTCGACCAGCTCTGTGTTGCCTGGTGTTCACTGCCCTTTTTTAGGGGATACCCACTCTTCCCTGAGGACAAGGTGGACAAAGAGCAGGTAGTAGAGTCTTCTGTGGAGTCAAATATGTGCCTCTTCTCTCAACATATGTGCCCCTAGTCAAACTCTGCTCTAAGCAGGATTCCAGATCAACTTGTCTGACCCCAGCTGGACATCTCTAGCAGGAACAGAGTTGGAGAGTTGATTTTTGAAAGCATTTTGGAAACAAAAAGGAGAAAAGCAAAAACATGTGGGGTTTTTCATTTGCAATGCTAAGTTTTACAGCATGACCTACAGATGCATCAGGACAAAGATAGTGCTGTAATTTAGGATGTAGTAAGTCACTGAGATTTCTGACACTAGGGGGACTGTAACTAAAGTATTGCAAGTATGGATTTGACAGCTCTTTAGTGATCTAAAATGTCAGATCCTGGGTTCCCAGAGGTGTCTTGTCACTGGTTCAAAATTGAATTAAGCTTCAGCTGTCATCAAGGAAAGATTTGGTCTGTTTTGAGAACTATTGAGTTGGGATCATTGTTAGCAACACATAGACATCTCCACTGTCAGGGTCTGCCTTGTGTTACTAGTACACAAAAGACGAGAAGGCCTTCTTGCCCCATGCTCCTCTGTGCTCTTAAGTGCTATGTGCCTGTTGTAGCCAGCATTTGAGGAAGGCAGGTTCTGAAGTATGGAATCTCAGAGAAGGTCCTGAGATGGAAATGTGTTGTGGCCTCTCAGGCCTCAGTCTGGAGGCAGCACAAGCCTGCTGTCAAGTCAGTGCATTCCAGAGTTTACCAAGTCTCAAACTGTCAATCTTGTGTCCCTTCTAGGTGGCTGCAAACCCTTCAGGGTGTCTCTGAGTTCACCTGTGGAAAGGTGTGGGTGATCGGTGTTGCGTTTGGGTGTTCCACTCTTGTACTGTTTGTGCCTTGTATTAGTTTCTAAATCTGACACAGCACCGCAGGGTCTGCATGGTGACAGAATTGGTGGTGAAACTGATGGTATAATATGTAGCTGTTTATGAAACAAAGAATGGGGATTTTTGTTTTAACATAATAAGGTAAACCTTCTGGTCACCAGGGCTCCCAAGGTTTATTTTATAGCCTTCATTCTCTTTGGGGCCATAAATGAAACCCTTTCAGCCCTAATGACCACAATGACTTTCCTCGATCATGTTATTGCTACTTTGGCACATTTATTGCTTTCACATGCACTAATGGATGAGTTTGGATATGTTAACAATTTATATATCATTTGATCCTAAAAAAGAGCCCCCTCCCACCAACCAAACTAACTTAGCCGTGAGGATTGAGTAGCTTTTAAGGAGTATAAATGAATTTAATGCTTTAGAAAGAGCTTCTGTAAATTATGAACATGACACCTATTACATTAAGCTGCATTAAGCATTAATACATCTTCATTACTGGCAGGTTGCCCAAACCTCCAAGGTTGAAAACGCTGCCTGAAGTGCCCAACGTGGTAGTCACCTAAGCTAAGATTAATGACCTCTTTTTGGGAAGGTGAGACACCCTGACTCTCAGCCTGCTGCATTTGCCCATGAAGAAACTTTTCCAAAATACCTGTTGCAAGATGGCTTTTTTTGTAGTTTCATTGGCCTGTCTGCATTGGAGTATCAGACTCTCAGGTAAAAAGGTGTGATAAATCTTGTGGACATTGCTGCAGATAGAGAAACTAGTTTTGCTAACCTTTTTAAGCCATTGGTAGTGGATTGCTTGGCAGATTTTTCTAATCTGCCAAAAATTAATTCACTGAGCATGTAATAGTCATTTCTTATTGTAAATCCTTTCTGAGCTGTAGGCACCAAAGGCTGGAATTGCTGAATTGGTGTTTCCGATGGTTGTGGGGGAAGAAAGTCTAAAAAATAATCACAGTACATTAATGAGAGCCTGCTCTACATGGTCAAAGAAAGAAATAAAAGTGATTTTAGTGTCTTAAAAAGCAATATCCATTAGACTCAGATTTGGCTAAAAGTGGACTGAAAGGCTCTTATTTCAACAAGATGTACAGGCTCAGGGGAAAAAAACAAGCTAAATGCTTCTGACATTGTAATTGATTTTATGTGGTACATTTATGAGACTTTCAATTCATGTTCCATATGGGATTTAGCACTGAGGTGTTATTGCAACTTCTGAGACAGTTATGTTGTCATTCTTGAAGGAACAATTTGGTGGTTCCTCTGTTCCCAGAACAAGCACTGACTTGTCTCAAAGTTTACGCCTTGTGATGGAAGAATACTTAAACTAGGGACTGTTTTGGGTTTTTTATTCTTTTTGTTTTCCATAGCTGGGAATACAGAGCCTGTGTTGGGAATCTGGGTGCCACAGGATGCTGTAATGAATCTCACATTGGCAGGGAGAGGGTAGTCCACTGTCTCTGAGAGGCTGTAATGTCCTGCAATCCAAGCATAAAGCAATGTGGTCACTATATGAGATGGAGTTTAATGGGTATTGTGCATGGTGTTGGAATATATGAAGCAATAAATTGCTTTTCTGGATGATTTAATGCCAAAGCAAGGTTGAAGACTTAGGTAACTGCACATGGTTTACTGCAAATACACTAGCTTTACAGTGGTAAATGTATAACCTATTAAACAGCAGAGGAGGAAAAACAAGAAAACCCCAAAGCCTTTGAATCAAAGCAGTATTCCCAAAGTCAAGATCTCGGAAGCTGAGAAATACCGTATTTAAGGTAACCCAGCCTTCTAAATCACATACTCTGTGAACATGTGTGTGTATCTGTGTGTGCCCACTTTGTTATGGGTTTCAATTATAGCAAAGCATGTTTGTTTCTTCCAGATAGTACCAGCTTCAGTGCACAGCATGAACCACACACAGAGTGTGAAACAACTCTACAATATTCCTTCCTGTAGTGATGGCTCAATGCCAGGGGTTATGTAAACTCTGCAATAAATACGCATTTAATAGTTTCCTGATGTTGTTCTTTGTGGCAACCATCACTACTGTAGACAAATATTAATGAATTTATCTTTATTGCTTTCCTGCGAAACAGCCAACTAACATACTTACATCATTGAGTATAATTCACCAGAAGTCAGTGAGAAAGTTTGAGTGCTTCAAGTTAAGCATGTGCTTAAATCTCTGTGGGATCAGGGCCTCAAATGCTTTTACTGGATTAGTGGCAATGTGAAAATGAAAATAAATAGCAAATTACATCAGTGTGACTTCTTTGAAACTGTAAAGCTTACTAGTGTGTCCTGAAAAGCACATTAAGAGGAAATAATTAGACATGCAGAATTTAGACATCCACTTACGTCTAACCAGAGCTGTGCTTTGCTGATCCATGGCTTGCTTGTTTGGGATTTTGTTGTTCGCAAGCAAACACAACAGGTGGTAGTATTGTGTGTTGTCTTAACTGAAACTTAATTTGAAAGGGCATTGGAATTTTGGGAGATTATCTTGGTTCTATTGATGTCCATGGCAAGACTTTTCTATTGAGAAGTGTGTCCAGGAGGATGTCCCTAAAAATGATATACCATAAAAAGCTCTCTTCCTGCAGTAAGGTGACTTCAGGAAAGCACTGTGCCTTTTGTCACCTTCTAAAGAAGCTTGGTGCTTCTGACGGATGTAGTTGTTTACTTCATTATCTCATCTTGTGTAGATTGTCCAGCTTACTGTGTGTTTCTCAAGAGAACAAATGACATCTTTCCAATTCTTACAGAAACTTCTTTCATAAACAGAGTTAATCATTTGCCTAGCCCTTCTCATAAATTAAACATCTACTAGAAGAATTTAAGTTTGCTTTATCGCTCACTTTAAGCTGTACAAGGGAATGAATATGATCTTGTGCCTTTTTGGTTATTGTAAAATCCTGTACAAATGCTGGCTGAAACTATAGGTCGCTACTGAAGTTATGCAGAAAAAATTTGCAACTACCAGCTTCAAAGGAATTGAAGAAAAATAAAGATGTCACGCTTTGTTACAGGAGGTAATGCTTTCTATTAGGCATAGGGAGAGAAAATGTGAATGTACTTTATACATTGACATGAAGTGCAAAAATTGCGTAGTAGTTGGGAATTCTAAAACCAGGTAGTTATCCCTATTTAAGTTTAAGGAATTCTGTTTTCTCAAGTAAGTAAAAGAGAATAAATAAATTATGCATCTTAGCTGTTGTCTAAGCCAAGCACCTGAATGCATTTTACTGTATATCTAGAATAAATGAAGAGTGACTTCAGGCCCTTTGAGCTCACTTACGTTCTTAACCAATTATAGATTAAGACATCTGAAAACGTTGGCTCATGTTATTGCAGCTATTCAGCCTTAACCAGTGGGATACCAAATACACTGAAATCAAGTCATAGCTAAAACTGTATTATTTGATTATTTTAATGCTGCTAGAGCACATTTGCTGTGGAAAGGGCCAGCTTGATATCTCTTTCACAGCTTGAAGTGGATATTGTTTTTCTGTTGAGTGAAGTAGCAAAATGCTCTGAAACTACAAGTAAGAAGTGCTTTGCCCCAGTGTAGCCTGTGTTTCATGGACCTGATTGCTCCTTTATTATGCAGCTTCTTTATTATCTCAGAGGTGAGATTAGTTTAATTCAGAGAGGTGCTTGTAAATTACGTGGGACTCTGCTGGTTACAGTGCCTCTCTTAATGGCCTGATCAGTGTGTGTCCTATTCAAAGCACAGGGCAACAACTAACCTGATTACTGACTTGAATGCTCCTTGGCTGGAAATGGACTGAGAATTGGAAGGAAGGTGCAGGAATGTACACATTGCATAACTGTTTGGGGGTTTTTTGCTGATAATGCCCAAGCTACCTCATCTTCAAGGTGATGCTTGCTCAAGATGAGCTAGCAAAGAAAGGAGTACTGCTCAGGAACAGTTGACCTTAGATTTATACATGTTATAAATGTTGTTACAATACAAAGGATTGTTGTGTGTGTGTATCTGTGTGGCCAGCTAAAGAAGTACAGACATTCTAAAGGTGAATGTGCTTCAAGTGAGACCTCCATCCTGAGAGCACGAACTCCACCAGTTCCCTTTCCCTTCAAGGTTTTGGGATGGAGATGAGTCTGGCACAGAGCTGTGTGTGAGATGGTTTCTGCAGGCATGAGCCCTGAGAGTAGGTATTAGGGAATATGAAACGGCTGTAGGCAGTGTTCCACTGTGCTGTGCGGAGGTTTTAGAAAGCCTGTTGTGTTTGATCATTTCCAATGCTCCTTCCAATGCAGGAAGGAAAATTTGAAGTCGGGAAGTTCTGCAAAGTCAGCTCCTACATTTGTAGCTGCATTTAAATGGTTCATCAGACTCTAGGGTCAAAGACACTTGTTCTTTCAAATCCCAGTAGATACCAGAGGCTTTTGTGTTTGTGTCTGACTGATCTTAGCTAGAATCACCCAGTTAGGGTATGTGGGGTGGTCTTGCTGTTTTCTTTAGACAATTTGTTGTCATGATTGCGATGAGCTTTCTGGAAGATACATTTGCTGAAAGTTTTTAATGAGACTAAGATTGCTTTTACAAATGAGCACTCAACACGCCATTAAAGTTTTTCTCTCACTGAAAGATGCCAAACTTGAGAGGCTGCTGTAACCACAGAGAAAAATGGCTCAGGCACCATCCAATGAAGTCAGTAAATCAAAATGAATAAATGGAAATGCCAGGGGCTATGAGCATGTACTTGATGCAGTTTAGAGCAATTACTGTTACCTGAAGGGAGGAGATCCATCATGTAGAAGCAGCCCTACCTGTAGTGGAAAACCTCAGATCAGCATGGTTCCCGTGATGGCCTCGGAGCAGGAGGCATTGCCTTGGCATGCACAACTTGAAAGTTGAGCTTGACTTTTTTACCAAGGGCTCCGGTCATTTCTTGGCTTACTGTTTTTGCACAGGCATCTCTCTCCCTCTAGAAAGTTATGATTCTACCTTCTGTCTGGGAGGGATGTAATTTTCTTTTGGGCCATTGAGAGCAAATATCTTGTGATACTGCTCATTTGCAGTGGCCATTTGCATGTAAAAATGATCGGTAAACGTATGTGTGTTTGGGGTAGGGTACCTAAACTCTGTGATGGTGGAGACTTTAAACACTGTTGTGAATTAAAGTAGGATTCCTCCATGCATTGCCTTGTTTGGAATAATTGGTGGCATGAAATTCAGCCCAATTTCCCCAGAAAGAAAATCGGTTGACCCTCACATTCCTAAAAGCTGAACTAAAAATTTGGAGGCTCACATCAAAGCTCTGTAAATAAAGTGAGTAACACTTTGGACACTTCTGCTGGGGAGCGGGGGAGGGGGAAATTCCCTCTGTAAAGAACACCCAAGTATTTAAAAAGAAATGGTTGGGTTTAAATATCTCGCTGTTTTTCTTCTCTGGGACACCATGCTGAGGATTTTATTTTCCTTTGCAATGCTTATGCTGCTGAGCTCTTTTCTCAGAGGTAGGCTGACGTTAGCACAGTGAAGCAACTAGCAGGTTCACCAGAGCAAGTTTATTTGTAGTGTGGCCTCAGTTGCGTTTGAGGGTGCCATTATGATTCAGAAAGCTCCACAAGGTTTGAATATCAATGGTACTTCAAAGGACTGTAGCTGTGAATGAGCAGACATGTTCCCTTGCGGGCCCCAGAATGGAAAGGGAGAGGGATGGGTTCAAAGTTAGGAAATGGGTAGCATTTGTCCAAGGGCACTGGTAGAAAAGTAGGCGCCCCAGGTCTTCATAAATGCAGTGGAGTCTCTCTGGGATCTGTAGGCTGTGAGGACTACATAGGAACTGCTTATGGCAGCCACATTGCTCTCTGCCTTTGCTGTCCTCTATGCTCCTTTCATCCAGCAAGGAATTGAGGAGAAAGAAATGCATTTTCTTTTCCCCTGCAGAGATACTGTTTTAGTTTTGTTTTTTGTTTGTTTTTCCTGAGAGAGATATAGATGGAAAGCATGTAATTTATCTTAAATTTCCTTAGGTATCATTTCAAATTTTGGGATTGTCTCCTAAGCCACCCAAATCTTTTTCCACTTGGTCTAAGGAAAACTTAAACTTGGGGTAGTTCCTTCTTCTTAATATTGTATTTTAACTAAGATGAGTACTTAGTTTTGTTACTGGGGGGATAAGTGAGGAAAAGACCTATGGCAGTTTTTGGTCTTAACTGCTTAATACCTACTAAAAATTATGTTAGAGATTAGCGAAGCTGGGCAAAATCTAGGACTTTTTGCTAGCATGATGAGGGGTACCTGCTTCACTAAGAAGATAAGTGGATATGGGAGAAGGCCAATATCTTAAGGAACAGGAAGCTTGTGAACAGGTACTAAGTGACTTAACCAGAGGCATTCAAGCAAATGGTGGCAAGAACAGGAAACTGATGGCAAAACAACATGATTACATGCTGTAGTAATGACCTACATCAAGCATGACCTTGGTACCCCTTAACTAAATTAACTTTGCTCAGGCAGCTTGTTTTGATGTGTTTTTGTTTGTTTTTTCTTCAATGGGATTTTACCCCCCACCTTTTGCTCTGAAAATATGATATATTTGAATTCATATTGTAAACTTCATGAGGTAGGAGAAACCAGCTGTACGTCCATATGGCAAGACACTGGCAAAACTTACTTATGAATTGGATTCAGACCAGAACATTCTTTCTGGGTGTGTCTGTTCAGTGTTGTGAGGTAGGCAGAATACTGTAATATCCACTGCTACAACCTCTTAAAAAATGGTCATGTTTCTTATGAGTGGTTAAAAAGCCAGTTGCTGCTTTTTCTGGTCATGGTGTAGACTTTTTTTTTGTGTAGAAGCGTCTGTCTTGCGACCAGTGACACTGCCATAGTAGGCACCATCACAGACTTTCTGACCAACCAAGCACCAGAGTTGAATGTGCTTAGGCTTTGGAGAACCTCATCAGTATGAACACATAGCAGTGTTTTCATGGTAACCCTTGCAACTTCCAGACCTTGGCTGCATGGATGGAGCGTGCCATCAGTTTGGACTAGCTGCATCACTCGCAAGCACAGGGCTCTGGATGAATTACCTATGCAGATCTTGCCAAATGAGTTCCAATAACTGCTTCATATATGCTAAGCTTGAAGATCTTTTAATGATTTCATGCAAGGTAGGCAATGCGCTGATTTACTTAGCTGATAAAACACCTTGCCCTGGGTTCCACCAGGGAAGCTTTCTTCCCTTCATCTTTATAAATATAATTAAATTGAACTTGAACATTTAAGCAGTTGGTTTACAGAAATCAGCACATAGTTCTTAGCACTACTAGTCTATCTGCTTATGAAATGTTAGATTAAGTATGATACTAGGGTATGTGTACAGAATAGTATTTAGAGTATGTGCACAGAATAATATTCAATGATGCTTTTAACTTATGTTCAAAAATCTATCACTAAAATGCGCCACACATCTGTATTTCCAGCTCCGTGAAGACAGTGGCTGAGGGATTCTCATTCTTTGACAAACTGTTTAAGATAGTTCAAATGGCTGTTTAAGATTTGGTGTTTGCAAACTGGTTTTGTATTAACCACAGTAGAAAAGGGTCTTAAAGGCACCTGACTGAAAGGTACTTACAGGCTGCGGCTGCGTCTAGATTCTTGTCATAATTTTTTCTGAACTCTTCCAAGGTCATGACTATATGCTTTACATCTGAACCTGTACTGCTGGAGACAGGTCCCAGTTCACCTGTTAACCCAGTTCACTGTTATAGGCTTTTTCGGTAGCCAGGAATGACATCCTAATTAGCCACAGGCACTACCTATGTTATTATGTTAACATACATAACTATGTATGTTAACTAGGCTGATTTGAGGAGGGAAAGTATAATTTCACTTCAGCTAGACAAACATGTTTTAATTTTACCTTGGTTTATGCTAGCAGAAGGCTGCCTAGTATGTGTATTCCTGTATGTAATTATTTTGGGTACTTTTATTTCTATTAATCCGTATCTAGCCTGAGACATTTTTCCTTTAGGACCAGTGAGTTGCACTTGTTTTATTCACAAAGAAGTTCTTCCTTCAGACCAAAGGCCATGTTTTATGTTGATATTCTTAATCAATTTACCTTCAAAATTGTTTGAGCATTATTTTGTGTTCTAACCTTTGAATACTTAATCTGACCTTATTTGATTTGGAGGAAATGTCTTTATTAGCCATTGTTTGTTCAGGGTGATGATGATATAGGCACTTTGTTAGTGCTAAGTATTTGCTTTGCTAATATTTGGTTTTTATTACACCAAACTGAGGCCCAAAGCATATTACTCCTGGACAGTAGCCTATGTAATACACAGGCATTACTTTGGCTCCAGTGATTCTGTGTTGGAATCGGCTAGTTTTGACCGCTTAGGACAGTTGCCTGTCCTAGTCATGTTCATGCTGCTCAGCAGGATGCATAAGAGACCAGAAACAAGAGCAGCGCTTGGGGTTTGGACTTGCTTTGTGCCAAAATCTAAGGAGCAGCCGGGCAGGCTCTGCCCTACCTAAAACCTGACAAGGGAAATAAACGTTCAGAGGACAGAGAAAGAGATATCAATGATGGGTAGAAGAAAGCTGGTGGTAAAAGCAGTTATCACAGTTGGAGAGAGGCTACAGACATGGAATGTTCCTCCAGTCTCCAAGTCAGTACAGGTTTTTTGCCCCCTCCCCTAAGCTTGCAGGGAACTGCCAAGAATCTGAGCATTACCAATGTGCTTAAGAGTTCAAAAGGTTACTTCTGTCCTTGCTGTGAAAACATTTCCTGATCGTGCAGAATCTGCCTAGTTCTTTGTGGTGGAGGTACAGAGAAGCTCTTAACATGGAGCGGATATCTGCAGCCCATTTGGTGGTGCCAAGCCATGTGAGTCAGTCTGAAAATGTGCTATGTCAGTTACAAGTATGATCCTCTCTCGCACTGCTGTCCCTGGCCTGTGTGAGAGCTGAGACCCTTCCAACACGCCCAAGTACGAAGCAGGAGTCTGTGACTTCACAGACTTCATTCTGCACATGGTTTGCTGATGGTATATTAGTGATTCAGCTGTCGTACAAGCCTAATGACATAGTATTGCCATTTTGTGAACTCCGCTGTGCAGACAGGAGCTTATTAGTTTCTGCAAGGATTTACTTTTTTCCCAGACCCATCACTTGTTTTATAAAGCTATCACGTACCATTTAAATACTTACCCCTGTTCTACAGTCGTCTTATAGTACTTTTTGCTCTGATATATTGCAAAATGGCCTGTGTTAAATCCAGGGCAATAGTGATTCAATATCAATCATTGTTATAATTTTTTGTTTCACTGATATTTCGGTGAGGTCTGACTAAGATAAAAGGGATAGCCTTTTAAGGATAGACTCTGTCATTATTTTTCATTATTTTCTTGGAATATTCTCACAGGGTTTTTTTTTCAGTCGCTTGAATTAATTAGAATGGGTAAATAGGGTAAGAGTGTAGGAGTGGTCCATGTGGGAGTGCTCAAAACCGTGAAAGCAAATCAAGTCTTATAAAATTTTTCTGTTACAGTGTATTTTCTATAGCATATTTTTGCTGCTTGCAAGTGGTTCAGGTTTCTCCTTTTGCTATAAGTACACTTTTTGCTCACATGCATTCTGAGGCTGCATTCTAGACTTCCTTGTATTATCTATAGTGACAAATGATTGGGGTTTTTTGAGGTCCAAAAGCACCCTCAACCTGTAGAATGGCATTCATGTTGTATATGTGGCTAAACCAAGCAAACAATGAAACCCAAAGTCTTTCTGGAGCTGGTATTCCATTTTGGCACTTGTATTGGCAGACTGAATTTTTCGGGGGGGGTGTGTGTGTACGGAAGGTGGGGGGTGGATTTTCATAGTTCACTGTGGTTCAGGTAGGATCAAAATTGGGTTCCCCTTGTCTTGAACTACTGCTGTGGGTACCAGTGAAAGTCAGGTGTATGGTAGAAAGGGTGACCTCCTCTCCTTCATACTAATTTCCTCCAGGTATTTTGGCTGGGGGGAGAAGCAGGACCAGACCCAAGTGGTCAACGTTAGCCCTGGAAGCTGTTGCTCTGGGACTAACAGTGCGAAAGTGAGCAGTGGGCACGCTGTGAGCTTGGAGGAGCTTGCTGGACTGAATAGGAAGCTTGGATGAATATGTCACTGCAGCTTTTTGGTTTGGACATACAGTCTACATAGGCTTACGTCTCAGAGAAGCACACCCAGCAGAAAATAGGGTTTGTGTTCTGGCTTTGCGAATACGGATGGGGCAAGACATATTTAGTGCCAGAGTCTAAGCAGTCAGTCCAGCCTTTTCTGCCAGAAATGACTGGAAAGTCCTTTGCCTCGAACCACCTCAACAGAGAGGCTGCATAGTGTGCACAAGCTGTAAGTAACTGCCACCCCAGAGTTGCTGGGGGGAGAAAAAAAGGAGGAGAATACTGCAAAGTAATCATTATTCAGTATTATCAATGAACACTTTTTAAGCTTAGTTATGGCTTTTGCATAATTAAGTCATTGAGAATGAAATATCGATTTTTTATTAGAGAAGTGTGTGCAAGTTCAGCAGACATGTTTTTGCCAGGGTAGTGATTAGGGTGTGAGGCCTTCCAAACAAGAATAAGGTGTTGTGTATGGGTGTGCAAAAACAGGCGGCTCGAGGTCTGAGCAGCTCATCTGCAGTAATAGAGGGGAATAAGTGAACAGCTGTAGAACAGAAAATCAGTTTATAAGGACTTGCTTGAATTGTATAATTAGATGGCAAATAATAACACAACCATGTGACACTGTCACACCTGACAGCTGCTGATGTTCAGCTGGAGATGTTCTGAGTGTGTCGAAAGCTTTGCTTTTTCTCATGAGTCATGTGATAAATAGAAACAAAATCCTCCTTTAAATGAAGCTGATAAAATTCCTTTTCACTTGAATAAAGTCAGGACTCAATTCTGGGAGTTGAATATACAATTGAGCTAAAAGTAGGAAGGAGGACTATTCTAAAATATATTGAGGTACTCTATTATTTTTTTTCCCCCTAAGTCTTTTATTCAAAAAGTCTTTGAGAATTCCTCCACAAGCAACAAGCCAGTTGATTAGATATTTTTCTTACCACAAGCTTACCTTTCTAGTTTGAAAAAATTGCTGAAACTTCTATATGGTTTCAATGCCAAGAATAGTAATAGGGAAAAAACCTTACAGTGTATTTATATGTTCACGTCATTCATTTGCGTAAATGGTTGGAGAAGCTGCTTTGATTTATATGGCGAGCAGATGTTGGAACTTAAAGCACCTGCTAAGAAAAGCAGATTCTTTACAGCCGTGGCCTAGCCTGTCTCCATAGGTTTTTATTTTTCCCCTGGCTTCCTTGCTGTGGCTCAGCGGTATCTGTGCTATTAGTTCATCTGTGCAGGCAGCGTCTGTGGTGGGTCTTGGATGTTCTATTCTGTGTATCTGCCAGGCCTGCTTTGATAATGCAGCCAAGCCACTGCTGGTTGAAATGTGAAAAATGCCAGAAGCTTCTTTTTCTGTGTGTACAAAATCAGCCCAGGAGGCCTGTGACATGGAGAAAGCATAACTCGTTCTACTATGCTGCTTAAGAAAAACAGCGAAAACCAAAATAAATAAAGGAGGCTTTCTAGCAACACCTAGGCAGCACTGCAGCATAAAAGCAGGAGCTGGTATTGTGAGAACTTGATACAATTGCCCTAGGTGGACAAAAAAAAATAAAGTCCTATTAGGAAACTATGAGGGAACTAAGTTAATCCTAAACAAACTTTTTGCTCTACTGTTTTTCTTGCACTCACCAGTGTGTCTGCAAATGTATTGCCTGCTATTTCTAGGAGCTGATATTCCACCGGTTCTGCCCAGAATTTCAGCTGAATTGCACTGATTTAGTTCATATATATTTGGATACAGAGCAGTAAAACCAGTCTATTGTTTATAGCTGTTTTTCTCCCATCATCTAGTGATCTTGCCTGTGCCCTGGCTTTCAAAATAGTTGTACAGCAGATGTGGAACGAGCAGGCCAGAATTTCAAGTCTGATGTTAGGCATCAGTGAGCTGAGTGTTTCTGCAGATGATGGGAAATCTGCCTGTAGTGGCCTTTGTCTCTTTTTCAGTGTAACTCTGCTGTATATGAATGGACAATGTGTGCCTTGTCAATAGATGACCTGTTGTTGGGGAATTCATAGTATAGGATAGAGGGTGAGGCTGATGTGGAAAATATTGTGTGATGCTGGAAACAGCTGAAAACCTCAGGGATCTGCATGAACACCCACACAGAAGGGCGATGTGACAACACTGCAGACATGGCACTCCTGGCAGACAGGCTGTCATTGCTGTGAGATGAGATTAATTGGTTTGGGTGCATAAGGGTAGCTGCATAGCAGGTGACTCTTAGAACAACAGTGAGATGTTTACAATCCTTCCTTGGGCAACTCCCATGAAGAAACATGGGCTTACTGATCTTCAGTGTGCAGTGAAAAGCTGTGACTCACTGGAATCCTTAGTGTGTATAAAATACTATAAGTGTGTATAGATGATGTACCTGAAATATAAAACTGAGGCTTGCTTACCTTAAAATCACATCGCAGTTCACAAATCCACCAATGAAGGCTTTTAATTCCGTTATAAATCTCTAAATTATTTTTAGTTCAAAGTTACTCCTGTTATAACAGTTTTCATAATGCTATGAATATCCTGCCAAGCACAGAAGCTTGAGTGTTAAAGGAATACATCATACCAATTAGTTAATGACATAGTTTCGGCTAGCCAACTATTGTTAAAAAAACCCAACTTGGCAAGCACTAAAGGAAGTGACATCGTTTGGCATCTTCACTGATACTGCATGATCCTTGACCTCATTTAATTGAAGTAGTAACTGGTCTTAACTACAGTATTTCTTTTAGCTCCCAATGACTTTTGTGATACCTGCCTGCACACTCAGTCCTCTGCCATGACTGTTTATCACTTGCTTTTCAGTTCTCAGTAAGTCTTGACTTCTACCTGATCCTGTGTTACTGAAGTTGATGCCCTGGCATTTACCTTGGCAGGTACAGAATTAGCCCTTAGCATAGTAGATACCCTCTGTAAATGTTACTCTGCCCTGCTGTTACCAAATGGAGGGTGAGTCTAAGACATCCCCCCGCCCTCCAGGGATGGAGCAGTGTCGTGGTTTAAGCCCAGCCGGCAACTTGGAACCACGCAGCCGCTCGCTCACTCCCCCCCTTTTCCTTCCTCCCCCCGCTCCCGGAGGGATGGGGAGGAGAATCGAAGGAATGTAACTCCCACAGGTTGAGATAACAGCTCTCCAGTAACTAAGGTATAATACAAACCACTACTGCTACCAATAATAATGATAAGAGGAATAACAAGGGAAAAGGACACAACCGCTCACCACCCGCTGACCGATACCCAGCCCGACCCGAGCAGCGATCTGGGCCTTCCGGGTAACTCCCCCCAGTTTCTATACTGGGCATGACGTGCTGTGGTATGGAATACCCCTTTGGCCAGTTTGGGTCAGGTGTCCTGTCTCTGCTTCCTCCTGGCTTCCCCTCCTCCCTGGCAAAGCATGAGACTGAGAAAGTCCTTGGTCAGAGTAAACTTTACTGAGCAACAACTAAAAACATCGATGTTATCAGCACTGTTCCCAGGCTGAAAGTCAAAAACACAGCACTGCACCAGCTACTAAGAAGGAGAAAAAATGACTGCTGTAGCTGAACCCAGGACAAGCAGTTAAGAGATTACTTAGCCCTCCAGCTATTTGTATCAACAGTAGTTCTTCTACCTAGTCTGAAACCAAGTCCTTTCCAGTTGAGAGAACAATTTCTCTTTGCCTTCACCTTGTTCTGACATGTTTTACAATTACTACCTCTCATCTTCTCCAGACAGCCTGCAAGTTAGAACTGAGGATTTCTGATGTATGTTAGAACGTAACTTTGTCGTTTCTCCTGCTGCCTGCACTGCCAGACAGGGAGAAGTAATAAAGACAGATTGTATGTTACAGGGTGGAAGTAACAACAGGATATTTTTATTGTTCAATAAGCTGGCATGACATCCTGGCAGCAGCCAGCTCTTCAGAAGGTGTTCTTTGGCTTTGCTGCATCTCATTCACTAAAACACTCTCCTTTGAACACTGACCAAACCTGATTCTTAGAGCTAAGCATTTAATCTTGTGTTTGGCATTAAATTGCAGCTTTATTCTGAGAAATGTCAGAGAACAGCCTGATATGTTATAACGGACTCTCCATGAGTTGGTTGGGATGGACTGTCTGCAAAGAGTTTCCAAGTGCATTGAACGATCGGAAAGAAAATGGAAGAAGTTAGGTCTGTGGTGTGTAAATTAAGTCAGATGGAAAGTCATCTTAATCAGATGTGGCAATCATTTATCTGCTGTGGTTTATTAGTGATAAACTAATATAGGCTGTCCATAGATGATGGAATCAGCATATCATTTCACATTGAAGTCACTCCTAATTTAAGGCAAAGGTCTCTACTCCTTGAATGAAAGTCTTTCTGACATGAAGTGAGGGCTTTCTGGGTTTAGGATTGCATGTAGAAATAGGCCTGTTTGTGAATGACAAACTCAGCTTGAAAAGATAGCCTCAGGAATGTGAAAAAAGTGACTTCTGCATCAGCACTGCTCTAAACTGGTGTTCTGATCCATTGGCTCAATTGGCAGAGGAGACTAACACACAGTGAACATCTGAGTTGCCTTGTCTTGCACAGAATGCATGCCCACAGCTGAGGACAGAAGATTCAGATGATTGAAGTATATGGGATCCAATGAAGATAAGGGAAGAGATTTAGGTCCCCTCTGTGGAGAGATGATCCTATTGACAAGCCCTGTTTTGTTTTGCCCAGATGGCTACTAAAGCAGAACACAAAAGTAACCAGGGAAACTTAGGTCATAGAGGCTCTGGCATCCTGGTGGAGTCTTAGAAATATCTTATGGCCTCTTTCTGCTTGAAAGGAAGAGAAGACATAGGGCTTGATGAATAGAGGACAACTTATCCTTAGGAGAAGTGATTAGTTATATTTAAAATTATAAGGTTGGAAATTCAAATCTTATCTCCTTAGAAAAAAAATGAGAAGAGGTGAGGGGTGATCAGACTTGAAACAGTAAGATGAATTTAATCATGTATATACAATACAGCTATAGGACAAAATGCTGAGGAAGAAGGTTTAAGATATTATTTAACTTCTTTAATGATCTTGAAAGGTAGTAGGCAGTACATTAATGAACTGATAATAAATTAGGAGGATCTTTGGATAGATAAATGATAAAAAAGGGGCATTGATTTCTTAATACAGAAAGAATAGCAAAATGATTTTCGAGCAATTGCCGCTGAAGACAGCTGTGAATGCCAGATATCTCTAATATTAAAGAAGTACTTGTATAAAACAGTAGGTGTTCTGGCTATGTGATTTTTGAAGCTAAAAGCTTTGCTCTGGCTTGTTCTTCTAGCAAGTGACAGAAGCAACTCTTCTATTTCAAAAATATTTAAATTTTGGTAGTTTATCCTCAATAATGAGTTTTCCAAAGCTATTTAATTGTAAACCAGCAATAGATTGCTGGTATGATATTGTTAGTGTGTTCAAAAAATGTTATAGAAAAGTTAGTTTTCCTTTTTTCCCATTCATATGTATATGTTCCCCTGCAGTTGGGCCATTGAACTAAGGGAAAAATTACCAGTGACTGCTCAGAATTGTGTCCATTACTTCTCTGGTGCAGCTGAATAATACTGGGGCAACATTGCAGGAGGTAGCCTATAATTTCCCCTCTCCTCCTAAACAATAACAAAAAAATGAGTAGTGTCTTCAGTTAAATATGAAATCTACCTTAAAATTAGATGGCTAGCAGCATAACCCTCTTGGCCAGGCCAATCACAACAGATAATCCCTGAATTAAGGTGTCTTATGTAAAGTTGAATCATAGAAGAAGAACATGAGCACCCCAGCTTCTGAGTGTGTTCTGTGCCCTGGAGAAATTGCATGTCTTGTTTCAGGCTGCTTAGGTTGAGGGTGGTGTGAAGCTCTCCCTTTGCTCAAAGCCAAGATGTTTTGACTACAGGCTTACATATGAAGACAGTTGCCTATTGATAATGTAAAGAAATTTTTTATTTTCTTAAACTTCTGTGTAGGAATCCTGGTAATCATTTTGGTTGGAAATGGAGCAGTAAATATTTGCTGAAACTCTAGACATGCTAAAAACGCATGGAAAACTCTTCTTATTATGTATTTATTGAAACATAAGACACTTTTTACTAAGTATTGTAGAAACAAGGTTGGTGATCACTAGTAACAGGAAATGTAACTAATTTTTAGTAATTTCTTTTTAGGTAAGGCCCAAGAAAGGCTTGAAAAGGTGTGTTGAGTTTTGGAGTTTGCTGTGTGGGTATCATCCAGGGCCTGGAGGTGTTCGTGTGTCAAAAACTTGCTTGCCTTAAACTGCTAGAATCAGCAGCCCATGGCTTCTGTGGTGTGTCTTACGCATGTTGCCTTCTGTCCTTTGCACGTAGAACTGTAATCTGAATTTTGGTTTACCCATCATATTCTCTGGAACTTGCTTCATCCAAGCAGTGTAAACAAGAAAGGTTTCCAGTGAGGGAATGATGTGTGATGATCCTGGAGAGCCGGGTGTGCTTAGTACTGGTCCTTCTCCCTCACTCTTCCAACTGTGGCTTTCCACTCGCTGAGATGCCAGGTACAAAACCAAACTGTTGGCACATAACCTAGGCAAATATTCTGATGTTCTTACTAAGGCATGGGCAAAAGGCTCCCAGGAGAAGCTTGTATTTCTTAGAGGCCTCAGCTTGCAGGTGTGATTTCTGGAGATAACATTTCATTTGATGAAAGCTGCTCCTCAGCACGGCTTGTGCAGCCACAGTACCATCCCCAGCTCTCTGTGTTCATAGTTCCCCTTGTCTGAGCTGAAGTAACAAGTCTTTCATAGCAAGATGCAGTGTGCAAGCCTTGCCTGACCTGAGCAGCCTCCCTGTCCCCCAGGGACTCCCTGGTCATACCTTGTCCCCTTATGCTGTTCAGGAGTGGCCGGAGGGCATTCACTTGTTCTTCCCAGCAGTGCTGCACCTACAGCTCCCTGCAAGTGCTGCTGCTTGTGTAGAAACCCCTGTGGTGCTGCTGTTAGACATGTATAAGGAAGTTTCTCAAGAAACAAAGCTACTGCTGGTAATATGGCCAAAATACTGGAGCTGCCTTTCGGGGCTGTGCTGGAAACTCACGGCAGATGTTGGAAAGTATCCTTCCTCTTAGCCAAAGACATATCTTTGCTATGGAGCACATAGAGACTTCCATTTTATGCTGCAAAAATGCACGCTGCTGAAATGAAGGTGACTAGGTGAGCCTGTGTTCAGGGGGAAAAGAGGCAGCAAAGCCCTGCTCCAGGTGCCAAGTGCTAGGCAGGAGCCCTGTTGGAGGTATTCTCCACATCCTTGCTGAGTATTGCTGGAATATAGTAAGGAAAAAATGTTGTGGAAACTCTTTGGTTGAAAACTATTGTTACTGCTTTGGACCATCTTACTAATTAAGTGTTTAGTTTAGATTTTTTTAACCTAAGATTGTGTGAATGTTTAGGTGGTTTAGATTCAGTAACTTCAGTTTAGTGAAATATCCGATGTCCTGAAAAAGGGACCGTTTTTTACAATGGAAAAAAAGCTTTGTACTTTGTTTGCTGGTAATTCTAACTATCAAGGTTTCTTGTTGTACAACAGAAATTACTTTTTACAGAATTAAGCAATATTATCTGCTGGGATTTTAGGTATGTGCATGTGATTTTCTTGTGAAAGTACATCTATTTATGAAGACAAGAAACCTTGTCAGTTAAACACCAAATATGAGATGGTGGGTATATTTGCTGATGTCTGTGATGAACAAGTGTTTAGAAGACTGAACAAGGACTGGTAGCCAGGAGCTGGTGCATGTGAATCTCATCTTCCATATTCATTTCTACTAGGGCAAAATAAATGTAAGACAATTGAACAGCAGTGTTACACTCACTTTTCCCAAGTTGCCCAGCAGTGAAAGGGGGTTGCTTCTCACTGCTGCTTGTTAGTTGGTCCCATGATGTAATTATTTTGTAAGTCTTCTGAGGTGTAGACTTTTAATTTTGTACAGTGTCCTTGAGCATAGACTCGTACCAGTTAACAACATATATATAGTAGCTGTAATGCAGGATACTTACTCCATTAATACTGACACTGAAAGCTTATGTCAAGAGAAAACATGGCTCGACCACTGCTACCAGGGTCTAATTAGACACTGCTGGCATCCTCACCTACTAGGTCAGGTCTTCAGTGAAAGATTTGGTTCTGAGTGCTTGTGCCTTATGAAACTGTCATTTTTTTTTTAAACCAGGCTTAATACTCTCCCTTCTGAATAAATAGGTTAAATGTGCCGTGTTAATCTGAGAGAGAATGTAGCTGTAAGAAGCAATCATGTACAATTGGAAAGAAATATTTACGGTCAGTTTAGCAGGATCAGCTATCAGATGACCTCTGACACCCACCATCATCTACTAAAGAGCTAATTAGCTGTAAAAGTAGATGGCAAGTCAATTGCATCAGCACAAAGGATGAATTTGTCTTTTTGGGTTTTGCTGATAATAGTCTGCTGGATAAAGGTAGGCAGAGAGCCACCTGTGTGTGCAAAGCAAACTTTCCTAAAGGAAGGTTAAAAGAAGATGCAGCTGTAAACAGAAGAATAAAGGCAAGGTAAAGATACAGGATGAAGGGATGCTTGTGGTGAAGTTGGTAGAAGGGATCATAGCTGCAATGAAGTAATGAAGCAAAGGAGGAAATTCAGTCTGTGCATGCTAGATTTAGCCCTGTGCCAATTCAGATTGTCCTGATTTTTAAAAAGCTGCACTCTTCATTGCAGCTCCTGAGGATGCTGTTGGCTATATTCAATGGCACGTTTACCTGGGAATGAAGTAAAGGCAGCTTTCCAGATGCTTGAACACCTGCTTCTCATCACACAGCCTTGTGATTTCAAATACGCAGCCTACTTATTTTTGTGCACCAGTTTCCAGTGAGACTTGCTCATGCTTCAGTATTCTCCATTTCTGTATTTGTAGCCTTGAGACAATTTAAAATTTCCTTTGCTTTGGCATAAATTTGGATTAATTGTTCTGTAGCTTTGAAATTTGCTTCAGATAACTGGAGGAGTGCTTGACCTGGTAAACTGAAACCCTCTGTTTTGCCTTCTCAACTTTGCTCCTTGATCTAACTGCTGCAAGCAAATACAGGGTGCTGGTGGTGCAATATAGCAGCAACCTGTTTCTCATGGGAGTCTTGATGGAGCTAATGCTAAAGGAGTTAAGACCTTCCCAGCAGCTTTGAGAAGATCCTATGTGAGGGGTGCTGCAGGGAGCTGCTTGGCCCTACAATGCACAGAACACTTTCTGGACTATACTCATCCTTTTTTCCTTTTGTGTTCCTGTATTTCCTACAAAATTCTATGATTTAGGCAGTTTTCTTTGGTCAGTCCTATACCATGCTGTTCTCTGCATAGCTGTATAACATAACGCACTGGTGCCTTTATCCAGTAACAAGTCAGGGTTACCCCTTCCCTCTTGCTGCTTCTGAAATGCTGGCCGTCACTGTGAACATGGTTTATGGCACAAGGCTGTTTTATGACTGGCCCTGCTAAAAGTGTTCTCGAGGGGCTTAAAAATAACAGTTACTTAAAAAAATACAGTGGGGGAAGAAAAGGGATGAACTGCACTTTATTGGTGTATAAGGTGGGCTCTGTAGGGTACGGTAAAACTAGTTAGAAAAACTGATTCCCATTTCTTTTTATAAAAATGATTCCCATTCTGCTACTCTAAGTAGCAGAATTAACTATATTGACTATAAAATCAACTAATTTAGAGAAATAGAAATGATAGCGTCTGCTTAATTCCTTTGGAAGAGGACCTGCATGGAGTTATGCTCACGTGCAGAATACAGTTGGTGGTTTATGCCATTATGGACCTGGCAAATGCTTCATCCCTGTTAGCAAGTGTGTAAGGGATGGCTGCCACTATGATTTTTGTAGGGAAGACAAAATGTCAGCAGTCGCTGAGTGTCTGAAGCACTAGCCCTGACTCAGGCCAGGTTGTTCTCAATTGTCCTCTGTTGTTGAAACACTCTGACAGCTGTTACAATTGTGTCAGCTCTTTTGTCTTCATTACATGAGTTAAAAGACAACTTGGGCCAATTTCTAAGGTTCATAATTGAGCACAAATCCCCACCGAAGCTGAAGGGAATTTATTTGATTGTTCCACTAAACTGGCTCATTTGCAAACTTTGGCTATAGTGAAGTCTCAAAACCCCTGAAATCCCTTATGCTAGGATGTGTTAGCCCCACTGAACTTGGCAACTTCTGCAGCACTGAAGACTCTCGTTAACTAGAGTACCTTTAAAAAGTCTTCCTGAGTTAATAGAAGCCACCAGGAGCTTTGCCTAGCCTTGTGTCCCTGTTGTCTCATAGCTGAGCTACTTTGAGCATGATATTAGCCTGTTGTAATTGCACACCCACAACATAGAAGCAGTGAGGACAGCAACAGGGCCTACTTGGTAAAGGAGCAGCTTAAGATGCAAAGCTCCAAGTCCAGTTTCCATTGGTACTGCTCATTTGCTGTGGGACCTTCTCTGGTCCTCACTTCCACAACCTGCAGAAGGAAGATAATTACACTTGTTAACTGATTGCCCCAATAAATTCCAAGCTAGTTACTAGATAGACAGCTACTTCCGTTAGTGATGTTGACATGTGGTGATACCAGAGTTTATTTCAGTTGAAGTGATGTCCTGATAGCTTTCTGCTTCCCTTATTCATTCCCTGCCTTCTCTTGTTTTCTCTTCACCAGCCGCACATGTTGGAAAGGGAGTTTCTCCTCTGAATGAAAAGCCAAGCAGTCCTGGCTGAGGGACAGATTCAGTTTTGGACAAAATGAGATGCTGTTGCAAAATAACTGCATTGTTTTCTGGTAAAGCAATCCTGAGCTTTTCATCTAGGCTTTGACAAGTAACTGTTGTCAGCATCATGTTGTGTGTTGACAGTACTGTACTGTGAGGTAGTGGGTAACTTTAGGGCTCCAAAAACCATACAAAATCTCAACTTCTACCTATTTTCACTGTGATGAGGACGGTAAGCTGTTTCTGGAGGTTTTCCTTCACCATGTGTCCTAATGATCCAGGTGATAAATTCAAGGTGGCAATTTGAAATGGAAGGATGAATCTCCTGTCTATGCACATGCTGAATGGCAGAATCCCTGAGGCATTCAGCCAGGGGCTCACAGGGAAGGAGTGGTGTGGCAGAAAGTAGTATTCTGGTACTGTGTTATGTGCTTTAACGTTTTGGCAAAAAATGCTTCAACAATAAGAAGAAATACATCTGAAATCAAACTGCAGTCCAGAGCAGAGTGCATTTTTATAAATATGAAGAATGCAAGCTTAGTTAAATTTTTTTAGTTTGAAGTTATTGGGGGGGGGGGAGGGCATGATAAAGATCATTGATTGAAGTCTGCAGTACTCAACAATTTGTGTTGCTTTTCATATTTTTAATAGATTTTTTTAAAACATTTTCCTTTTTTATAAATCATTTTAAACATTTTCTTTTGCTGTTGTCCCCTTATACTTTATTCAGACTCTATCATGCCCACCTTTGTTGTCCATGAACTCTTGGCTACCACTACACTAAAACAGACTGGCATGAAATGATATAAAAGGCTATCACATTAGTGAGAAAGCATGATTGGAGATTTTAAAGGGCTGTATAGGTCAGGGAGAGCACCTTGAAGCTAATATTAAATTTGACTGGCAACTGGTGGATGATGGAGACAGAAGGGGAATTACTTGCTCACTCTGTTTGGTGCCAGCCAGAATCCCAGCAGTGCCATTTGGTACCAGCTGCAGTCTGTTAATTGTGTGTTCAGGGAGACTGGAAAAAAGGACGTTACAATGGTTCAAATTGAATGAAACAAAAGCAGGAGCAAATACCTCTGTTTCTGAAAGGGCAAGTTACTGGCACAGTTGGGTAATGTTTCTGAAGTAAAACTTGATACACTGCTCAGTGGAGTCAGCTGCGTGATTTCAATTCCAGGTGCAAGGAAAAGTCTGTCTCCTAAATTACTAAGGGAATAAATTGCAGTTATGCTTTCACAATGCATAAATGAAAGTAAGAGATTGAAGGTGAGATATGTAGATGACTTTTGTAATATTTATTCTTTAATTTTAATTAAAGAACACTTTAGATACTTAGCCCAGGTTTTGGTATGGCAAGAAGGCAGCCTAGTTGGGCAGTGGTGTAATATGGTTTATAAGTCAGTGGCATGAACATAATGTAACAGATGATGGTTTAGTTTGACTTGGGAATTGCAGTAAAAACAGGTACCTAGGAAAAGTGACAGAGTTTATCTACATCTCACTACTGGCCAAATGGAGAAGAAATAAGTAGAACAGATCTGTACCTTTCTTAGATAGGATAATGTGTCAGAGAAGTGCAGAGGGCCCAATTCAGCTGCCTTATGCATCTTTACCTTCCCATGTAAGATATTCATGCACTGGGAACACAGAGCTTGAGTCTAAGCTTTTCTAAAATAAATGAGCTTCAGGAAGCAGTGTGTGATGAAGGCACACAAGTCTTAAATGACTGAGGTACAGCATATAATATCAAAACAACAGGAGGGTGATAAGAGATACCTGCACCTTCCTGTTCTGCTCATCACAAAGAATGCAAGATAGTTGGATGATCTGTATATCATACGTTGACAAAGCTCATGCACTTGGCTGAACACTTGATGTGCCTTCCTGGAATGCTTTGCCTTTCAAATTTGCAAGCAAATAGCTGACTCTGCATTGCAGTGTTTGCTCTACCTGTCCTCATCAGGTCTGTACAAGCTGAAGGAAAGATGTTGATGGAAGTAATCGATAGAGTAAAGAATGATGAACCAATGAAAAGAATCTGACTGAAAGGCCATGATGGAGACCACAACAGTCATGACAGTATCATAATTATCATTTTTTGGGATGGTAAATTAAAGTGCTAGCACAGAAATAACAGGATCAATAATTTAAACCTTGGCAAGTGTAAGACTATAGAAGAAAAGGCCAAGAGGAGTAACACTTGTTCACAAAGTCTGGTTTACCAGCATCATCAATTGTGATACAATCCTAGGCCTGTTTGCAGACTCCTTCAAATAATGATGATATCCAAAAGAATATAAGGATGTGGAGGAGAGAATGCTTTTATTATGTAGTGATTACAGAAGTCAGGTTTTTCCTGTGTTGTGTCAGCTGCTTGTGTGATCTCAAGCACAACAGAGTTTACTTCCTGATGAATCCTTTTTCAACAACAAAAAAGAGATTGTGCCTTTACATTTGTGTTTTAAGAGTACTTTGTTATATTTGCATGGAAGGCAACTGTAGATACTCATACACAGCTTTCAGCTTTGCATTAGAATAATGTGAATTAGTGCTAACTGTAGTAAAGCTGCTGCTTCAGATCTTGATTCACAAATTTTCCTAATGTTAATATTTGCCATGCCTGAAGTTTAGAGCAAGAATATGACTGAAGGTTTACAAGACTTGTGTAAACATGCAGGGAAGTTCCATTATGGATAAGCAAATTAGCTCTATTCAAATCTATGAAAATACTCCTTCACATAGAGGCTGAGTTTTAATTTGCGGGAGTTGAAAGCTCTGGTTCCACTTGCGAGAAAGTGAAAGACTGAAAAGAAGGGGGGAAAAGAAACCCAAAGCTGAACAGGAAGAAAGGAAGAGAAATACTAGTACTGGAGGTGAAAAAGAAGTATAAAGAAAAAAGTGGGAAAGGATATGCAATAATTTTGTTAGGTGCTTTGAGGAGCTGTATTTGTTAGCATAAAATCAGAGTGGTTGAGGCTGGCAGGAACCTCCAGAAATAGCCACTCCAATGCCTGCTCAGGCAGGGTCAGAGAGAATAGCTTGCCCAAGAACATGTCCAGTTGGGTGGACACTTTACAACTTCTCTGGGCAAGGTGTTACACTGTTCAGCCACCCTTGTCTTAAAAAGAAATTTGCTTCTATTTCGTTAGCATCAGTTGTCTCTTTTCTTGTAAATGGGTACCACTTAGAGCAGCCTGGCTCCTTCTGCTTTACACCCTTTCCTGATGCTGAACAGTCTCCCCTCTCAGATTCTCTTTGTGTGAGAGTTCCTTCATCATCCTTGTGAGACTTTGCTGGATTCACTGCTGTAAGTCAATGTTTGTCTTGTACGGAGAGCCCAGCACTGAACCTGACCCTTGAGATAGCTCTCACAGGGCCCGAGGCAAGGGGAGTCAGTTGCCTCCTGGCAACTGTCTTCCTGATGCAGCAGTTTTCAGTGACTAATCTTTGTAAAAGATCACCTTTTAAAAAGAAATTAAAAAGTAAAAAAAATATTTGTGAGTGTGCCAACAGATTCCCAACAGCAGTGTTTGATCTTGAAAAGGTGATCACCAATATCTTGGTTCCTTAGTGGGTACACGCCCACTGCCCACACTATTTGATGTCTGAATGACTTAAATTGGATTTCTGAAGAAAGTGTTTATATTGTATCTGAATGTTAAGATGCACTTTTAAATATTTTTCACATACTTAGTTTTTTTTCCAGTTTGTGTATTACATTGTTCAGAACAATTTACTACCTCAGCTCCATGCACATTACAAGCTCCATAGGTGCTCTGACAGTGGAAAGAGAAATGCTGCTTAGTCCTAAACCTAAAATTTTAGTTGGTGGGCAGATTTTGGCCATAGCCTTGATTTGTCATCATGCATAGTCAGGAAAATTAATTTTAAAAACAGAATTTAAAAACAATTATTTCATGACTACCTGTGATCAAATCTTATAGTAGTTCAGTCCCTGCAGCAAACTTCATGCAATCCTTGTTATTGACTCTTCTTGTGAAAAGATTATAGTTGAATCTTATGCAAAAATAGTGGTGGTCTCAGTGAGTGATGCAAAACTTAATTCTGTTGTTGCTAGTTTGCTGTGTCTGAGCTTGTCTTTCCCTACCAAATAACTTGCAAAGAGTTGGGGAGAATGAACTTCAAAAAGATCTCATTGGTTTTACAGACGGATTGGATTCAAATTCCTACCTATACATATATGTATGAGGAAAAACATTGGATATACTAACACAAAGACTAGTCATAAATGTATTAAAGGAGAAATCATTATAATTACAAAAAAGCACCTAAACTTGTTCTGAGGAATTATGGTTGTTAATAAGCCTGTATTTACTATGAAAGGAACATAAGCTTATTCTTAATGTTCTTTCTTACCTGATTCTGTATTTTAACTGCATCTTACCTTAGGATCTCATATAATTTAGATTTTTCTGTACTCTTCTGCTTTGCTTCAGTTAAATTCACCATACCCAAGGCTGAGTAATGCCATGTGACATGCACCAATAGTTTTTTCAGATGCATTCTGCTTTAATTACCATGTGTCAAATATTTCGAACCAGCTTGTAGTATGCAGGAAAAATTAAACATCTCCATAAAGTGGTTTTAAAATTATCCAAAACTGGACTAAACGTAAACCATGAATATATTAATGAAAGTCTCAATCTGTTCATGAATACTTTGTGAGCAACAAAAAGCAGAATTAATCAAGTCAATTACCTGCTTTGTGGTTTTTCACTTGTCAGTAGGGAATGAACAGCATTTGGCCCTCTAAATTCTGGTAGTAACACAAACTTGATTTTCAGTTCTCTTCAATATGTTCATTTCTTAAAACTTTTAGTGGAGCATAGTTTTTTCTACCTCTGTGGGTTATAAGGTACAAACACCTGGGCAGTGTTTGTGTTGGAAAAAGCAGCCTGGCCAGTCAGTCAGAAGTTGTGTTTCCCTGCTCCTTCTGAATGCAACAAAGCATGGCTCTGTAGCATGTGTCCTGCCCATAATTCATGCTGAGGTTGTCAATCAGTGAGCTAAAATGTCTACAGGTATCTTTGTCAGTGTGTATGAGATAATACTGCTTTTCATTTTCTAGCGAAGGGCATTATTCCAGCAATGGCAGCATTCCCAGTATCTCTGTGAGCTTGCCTAGGAGTAAAGTGTAGCTCCTGAATATAGGTCAGAAAAGGACATTGTTATAACTAGTGTCCTTGATGGAATCTTGTATGTGCTGAATTTGCAAAAAGTCTGAGTTCAGTGTCATCCGTTTTCAGTATTTCCCGAACAATTGATTTATTTCACATTATTAATGAACTTTGCAGCAGTTCCACTTGTCAGGCCTACTCTGCAGGGGTCAATAATGAGAGGAAACCTGATGTTAGTGGATCCAGCTTAAGTGATTCTGTCATGCTAACGATTCAATATATCAGGACAAATGTCAGCTCCTTCCAATATGTTAATTCCTCTGATCCTATTTGCATAAACTACAGTCAATGAAATACAAGTTCCCCCTCTAGGACAGTTAATGGAGATGTGTAAAGGATTTTTTATTTTTCTTTGTCTGGCTTTCTAAGAAGGCTGAGGAGAATGGAACCTCATTCCTGAGCTCCATGTGTAACCTGGAAACAAAGATCTGGCTTGACTTGAACGCAAAGCTCTTCAAGGAGTAAGTTTAGCTACCTGGTGAGGTGATAGTAGAGGTTAGGACTGGACGTCTACTGTATCTGATTTTTCAGATCTTGTAAGGGATTGCTTGTGAACCAAGCAAGCCGAGCAGTTACTTCTGGCCTCCTGTGCTCAGAATAGAGGATTAACTCTTCATGTTAGTGTACATGTGAAACTGTGTTTTCCCAGCCTTTCTGGCAAAAATGTTACCAAATTCTATATCCTTATAAAATGAAACTTCTCCACAAAGTACCCTAGATAGCTCTGCACTAGCAAGCTTTCAGCGAGTGCACTTCTGGCTCTGATGTCTTGTCTGAGTTCTCAGTTCCTTAAGCTGAAGATTTTTTTGCATTTCGCAGAATGAAATGCTTACCTGTGGCTTGTACCAAGTTCTTCAACATAGCTGTAGTGGGGGTCCTGTGGTTTGTGCTTGAGTTACTACAGGGATGACCTTGTTTTCTCCTTATAGTGCTGTTTTTTGGGCACCAACTTGCCTTCAGGGTTAATAAAAGCATGATTTCTGAATATTAGTAGTATAAAAAAAATTTCCCTAGATATTTGTGGAATAGGTGTTACTTGTTGTCATGTACTTTCCTGTGGCCCACGTACTGCCTTCCTTGGTACCTGATGATACTACAGCAGCTTAGTAACAAACATTTGTTTCCACAAGCAACTTAAAGGCATGTATTTGAAACAAGGTTTTGCTGAGGTTCTTTGTCACTACTTTGCTTCTACCAAGATTAAATTAAGAATGAGGGATTTTGTACGGTACTTCCTCTCTTCCCTGAATTTTTGAGATGATGCTTCAGTGTTTAGCAACAGCAAAAAGGCCTGGAATACTAATGGTTATAACACCATGAGGGGAAACAGTCGTTCCCACAGTGTTAAAGTTTCTCAGGGCAAAAAAAGATAAGTAGCTACTGCTTTGTTTTCTTCTACTTCCTCTGTGTATGAAATCACTTTGATAGATCTGCAGGAAGAGATTTAGTTGCAGATGGCAGAGGTCAGTGTATTGTGTATTCAATGTAGTCAATAATAAAGTCAGGACTTATGCTAACTGAATGTTAATAAGGAATCACAAGGACCTTGGAAAGTCATTATGTCTGGTCATTTGCTTCACAGTATTTCTCCAAACAGGCCCTGGAGGCCAATGCAAGGGGATTAAAAAAAAAAAAAATCTGGATAAGTAAGGGGAAGCAGAATGGCTAAATACAGAAGTCTTGTGTAATGTGGCCATTGTAAAGACAATTTCAGGGTATGGTTCTTACACAGTGAAGGAAACCATGTTAATTCATTAAACAACTTCAACACTGAGCCTCATCCTAGCCACCCTTTTCCCACAAAAGCTGCTGTCCTTTTGGCCTAGGAGATCATGGTGAAGGTATGTGTTTTCCTTGTAAAGAAAACTATAGTTATAAAGTAGAAATAACACAAACTACATTCAGCCGTCAAGATTACATGTGAAATAGACACAAACTAGAAATGGATGAATTTCTGTAGCTCTAGAGACTTGGGCGAAATTTTTGTTTGGTGGGATTTTCATGTCTGAATAATTAAAGATTTGTCCTAGGACCTTTATTTTTGGGTTGGGCTCAAGGAAAAACCTTCAGGCTAGGGCATGACTCAAGCCTTTCCTTCTTACAAACCAAATACAGCAAGTCATCATTACTTTTGCTCCCCCACCTTGAAATGACCAAAACTGGAACAAAGACTTCAAGTCTTTAAATCATTTAATCTCACCCAGACAAAGCTATTTTTGGAGGAGTAATGTCACTGTACTTAATATAGCATTTTAATGTTGCTCCTTGCCTGTATTTCCTGAGGCTGCTAATGAAGGAACTGAATTTCATGGCATTATCAGTGTAGTCTGTGAGCACCCAGTGTGTGTTTCTGCCCTGTGACATGTGGTTGCCCCACTTCTTGCTAGTTGTGCAGCTGAAGCTCCAGCCTTTATCACTTCAGTGAGCAATGACCAGTTCTGTTACTTGCCTGTGCATGATACTGTCTCTGTGCCACTGGAGCTGGCCTCCACTACTTAATTTATTGCAAATGCCTATAAAATGCATGTAGAAGGCAGATAGGTCTATCATAAATCTCAAAGAATTAGCTTAATGCTCTTATTGTTTGCAGGGTCCGTGGGCATAATGCCTGTGTGTCCATTATAATCTGGTCCAAGGGTAGGAGTTCAGTAGACAAAATTGCTGGTTTTTCAGCAACATTCCAGTATATTTACAGTGGAAAGGACCAGTGAGAATGTTAATATTGCATTGAATTCCATTACTGGACAAGTTTCAAACCCTTGACATAAGGCACCCTAATTTCCAGCAATTTTGCAGTAATGAGGAAACTCAGCTTTTGTACAAGAAGTCAGTGTAGGACCTGAGGCTTCAGTTGACATGAGGTTAGGAAAATTAATAGTCTCATTTATAAATATACTCTAGTCAATGAAGCAATGTCCACAGTTTGGACGATGAAGCTTGAATGCTGGAGACATGCAGCCTGGTGAATGACAGGGATTCTGTTGGGATTCATTCATTTTCCTTGTCACATAGTCAAGATTTAGGCAGAGGTCTTTGCTGCTGCCTTGTCCTCCTGAGCCATGAGTGGCTTGCACACTTTAAAAAATGTTGCTTGTCTTTGAAAATATTAGGACCCACAAACCATAGTATTTCATTTATTTGAGGCACATAACTTCATTAATCAAGGAAGTTATGTTCAATTTTGCATAGAAGCTGAGCATGATTCAGGCTAATTTTGTCAAACCCATCCTTCTGTAGATGTGAAATCAGGTAGTGATTTAGCTCATTATCCTGAAGACAGTGTGAATGTTCATCCTTTCATCTTGATGCATTGGGTGTTTTTAGGACGATTCACCATGTTGGATAGGTTTGACTAAGAAAAAAAATTGTAAAGCATCTCCCGAGGACTCATCTTGTCAGTGCTCCTCAGAGCAGATGTTAAGTACAGTATATGGAGCAGTTTTTATTTAATCTATGCCCTCTGTTTTAATCTTCACTGAAGCAATGCTGGTCCATCACAATTTAGTCTCAAACCACATCCTTGTTATATTGAAAAAACCTTTAGGAACTGGCCTACATGTGATCTAGGGACAACACTGAGTTGACATTAAATCCTCTGCCATAACTTGTTAGATCTTAGAGGAACATGTCCGAAGTATCCAAATATCACAAGAGCTTAGTATTTTGGTGTAGTCTGAGGTTTGATGCAGCAAAATGCTTAGTGCCCTCAGCTTGCGTACAATTTCCTTGGAGGAGAGAGCATGGAGGCTCTGGATTGCAAAAAGCTTGTGTTGTCAGTGACACAGTCTTCATCAAGTTCTTACAAATCCTGGATTGTATTTTGTGTGAAGAGCTGTGAGGGATGGAAGCTTTAATGAGCATGCACATCCTTTTCTTACTTTTTTGCTCAGTGATCCTTCATTTGTTAAGGAATTGCAAGGTTTCAGAGTTCCAATATGTAAAACTATGTACATTTTTAACAAACTCGGAAGCACAGAGATTAACTACCTTTTTCTGCTTAACCCCAGGCTAAGTGATATATGCATGGTGATAAAATGAGAATGAACTACAGGTTTCTACACTGTAATCAAGGTATAAAAAGGATATTTAGCATTTGCCACATCCTAATACTTAACATGAAAATGTGATGGTTCTGTTTCAGATACCTACTATCTTGGAATAATATGTTGGCATACTGCAAAACTTTTTAGGAAGCTTTTACTCTTTGTATGTTTCCCCATGAGATTTTGGATGACAATATATTTCAGCTTTGGTGATGGACTTAAATCAGTGTAGTTTCATTGATTGCTTCGGTTTTTTGAAAGAGTCAGATTTCCATGAAATGTGGTTCAAAACAAATACCCAGCTTTGCATCTACCCTAACTTAACATAGAGAGCCTTGTGGGACTTGATAAAGAACTCAAATAGCCCTGAAAATATTTTGAAAACATGGCTGATGAAAACTAAACTATCACCATCTCTTAAGTAAACTCCAGTTGTCAAAGAATCCTTTTACTCTGGGAATTTTCCCCTTCCATGCAAATTGAACCAATTGTGTAACCCTTTTCCTATTCCATCAAGAAAACCACTGCACTGAAACACTGCAGGATGTGAGAGGCCACTACTGGACATCTCACTTCTGATTCCTAAATTGTGAGTGGACTGCTATCTGTGACTGTGGGCCTATGAAACCTTGGGCAGTCTTCCTTCTACATCTTATGTGTGGGAACTCAGTGATTGTCTTCTCCTCCTAAAATGTGGATTTTGTCTAGTACACTGAATATATGTCTGTGACACACTTTCATGCCATCCTGGTTAAAATAAATTTGTTTCAAATATTAATGCTCTTCCTCTACCAATTAGTAGTCAGTAGGACTTACACAGACACTCCTCACAGGATGCAGCTTCTTACCAAATGGAGACATGAATTGTGGTAGACTTCATAAGGAGGCAAATGCAGCCCCAAAAGCTGCACAAGTGTCCCAATGTGGCATGGTATTCATAAGCAACAATTTGTGTAGCAACACTCCTTGCACAAGATTGAAAAGCAAGTTTCAATTATAGTCCTTTTAAAAACATTTGGAAAATGCTGCTACCTCATGCCTATTGATTTTCTTATTGAAATCAATATTCATATAATGAGGTCTGACGCATTTCTGACCTGTGTAAATGCAGTGAATTCTTGAGGTGGGGAGTGAGGGAGAGAGAAAATTCTAGTAATGGAAACTTAAGGATCTTTCTTAAACCTGCATAAGAGACAGGCACTTGAAAGATGCCTCTCGTAAGGCAGAGTGTGCTTCTGTATGCTTAGTTTTGACCTTGATTACTTAGGCATTTTTAGATATGAGACAGCGTCTTTGCTTATGCAATCACCTCGCAATAAAATAGTCAAGGTCATATTTACTTTGCAATTCCTGAATGGTACAAAACTAAATAAACCCTTGGATGATACAGTTGGTCACCATCTCCTCTGCTGAAAAAGTCAAAATGAGGACAGTGAACCTAAGAGCCCAAGTCCCTCTTGCCCTAGTGGTATGAAGAGAACATGAATGTAGGATGCGAAGCTCTGCCAGGTAAACTTACTGAATGCTTAGTTCGGAATATAGCAGCCTGACTCATTTAAGAACATGTCATTAATCTGACCTACTATTTTGAAGGAAGTGGCATGAGTGGTCCTTGGCCTTGTTGCTGAGAATGTTAAGTTCAATAGTAGTGTGAGTTTATCATGCTTCAGTTTCTAGCAGCTATTTTTTTTTTTTTGTTTGATTAGAGGTAAAAATTCACCTGGAAACTGTATGTTCTCTTGGTAGGTGATATTACTCCTTGTCCCATCTTACCATGCTGTTGATTCCTCTTAGTCTGAAATCACTTGTATATGTTTAGAAACATTATTCTTAAAATAGTTTTGGGAATATCTGCTTTGAACTTAAATGGCTGAGTATATCTGCAACGAATAGGAAGGTAAGTGTTTGCATTATGCATCTGTGGCTTCCTTCTGTCCTGCTTCTGGGGATATTTGCACTACTAAGATCTCCAACAGAGAAATATTCCAGAGTGCTTCTAACAGATAGCTTTTAGTTAGGGAGTGGATGACACACAAACCTTTATCTGTGGGGCATATATAGATAGTCAGGAGACTTGAGCATCACACAAAGGAACGAAATCAACAGCTCCTTTAAAGCCTCATTCTTATGGGAAGTTACAGTAGGGTAGAAGTGCAAGGCGGCCAAGCAAGCAGTTGCGTGTCACTGATGAAAGGCAGCATGGCTACAAAGTTCAGAGGAAGGTTGCTAAGGTTTTTTCCCATCTGGGATTGGTCTTTGGTGGCTTGCTCAAATTTTCATCAGTGACCTTGTCAGCACAGAATCAACATGAGAGCTGGGGTATCACAAAGCAGAAGAAGGAGGTACTGAAGATTGGAATTAAAAAAAAAAAAGCTTTAAGGTAGCTTTACAACAGCACAAAATGCATGTAGTGCCTTGTATATCAAGTACATCTAAAATAAGGTGAGTAAAATATGATTTGTGGATGGCTGAAGATAAGAGGCAATGAATGATAGAATGGCTTTGCGCTAACAAAGGTGAGAGGGCTGTAGGAATGGTAAATGTTGCTCTAGCCAAGATAGATGTCAATTTGTGGAGGGATGAGGTGATGCTGTTGTACCAGGCATTGGAAAGAGCATGGTACTGTTCAGATATAAAAAAAGATGAACTCTCAGTGAATTAAATGCAAAAAGAGACATGGGAATAATTAAAGGACTGATATGACTATCATCCCAGAATTGGAAGAGCATGGCTTGCTTAGCCTAGCAGTATTCTGAGGTGATATCATTATTTCCTATAAATCTATCAGGAGAGTATATTTCTGAAAGAAACTCATGGATATAAGCTGTGAACTGATTTCAGCTGTAAACCATGAGATTTTTTTTGTGCTATTGCCCATTGGGATAATGAAGGCATTTCTCCTTTCAGCTCCTTATGGCTTTTACCTAGAGGTAGGATGGTGCTTGAATAGTGTATGAAAGGTATGTATGGCAGGGGTAGCTGAACTGCTGGTTCTAAATGCCATGGCCTAATTGCAATATCAAAGGCATGTGCTGAATATACTTTAAACTATTAAACCGCTTAAGGGACATTTACTGCATGGTCAACTCTCCTCTTCAGCTCTTCTGATGAGGAAGAACTCTGTCCTAATTGAAAAACTAGTCTGGCTCAGAAAAGGGCCTTGAAAGCAGGTAGAGAAACATCGTCATCACATGGAAGAGAGTAGAAAGCTGGTGGTAATGTAAATTGGAAGAATGGTAGAAAGTTGGTATGGAAGCAAAAAGGTGCCAGGAGTATGAGTGGCTCACATGATTAAAGTTAGTAAACACATATTTCTAATTGCTGTAGGAATAAAAGATATCTCAGGAGTAATATTATTCGGTTGCTGGACACAGAATAAAACTGGAGATTATAAACCAGATCTTATCAAGGAAAGTATCTCATCTGTATTTGCAGTAAAGTTCAGATGGTCATCATGTGATGTTGATCTGGCTTTCTGTTTCAGCAGTGTAAGGGCTGTCAAGCAGCAAAATCGAGGTGGGTGCTTCTTCAGTGGTGAAGGGTGTCAAATTTGCTTTTCAAGAACTGTGCAAGAATTGACTGAGGACTTGTTTGATAATAATCTTGAGCTATATATTTAAATTGTGCTTGGTATTTGCAAGATAATCTGAATGGAGAAACTAGGATGATGCAAAGCTAACACAGCACTTGGTACTGCTTGAAATGCTGTTAAGATTGGGTCTTGGAGGGTATTTCTGAGCAGCTGCTCACTCCTGAATAGTGAGTTGCTAGCGGAATCCTTTGGGGTTGATTCTTGGCTCAGAGACATTTAACACTGCTAGGGGCCTGGCAGAAAGAACAAGCCATGGTAGGTAAAATTTTCGGCAGTGAACAGAAACAAACTTGGATCACAGTGGGGAAAGTTGTTATGTGTAACTGAACAAATGAGACTGTGGGAGAAAATAGCTCTAGTAGCAATTTACCAAAATGGTGTTGGATTTTTTTTCACTCATGTTGTTTATAATCAAAATGTTTTCCTTAATTAAGCATGCTTCAGTCAGCAATTATGTCTGTTGCCTTTGTGGAATATATAAATAATATCTTGGAAATCACCTGATGTGGGTTCAGCTTGTCAGTCATGTGCGTGTCCTCCAGATGCTTGAATATCCCATATTGGTTGGGAAACTTCAAGGGTTGATGTTGACCTGCTGTTAAGACAGTAGTTATTTGGCTTCTTAGAAGAGGGGAAGGTGTCCAAGCTTTTGACTTGCGTGACTGTGGTACTATAGATTGTAAAGAAAAATGGCTATAAAACTCTTTCATAATGATTCTAGTTAGAGGCAAAGTTTGCCAAACTGACAAAGACAAGGCAATATCTAATCTATTATTGTCACTTTGTGAGTAGCAAATGAAAATAATGAATTCTTTCTATGTTGTTGGGATGTTTGTCTGACCTGGCCCTAGATTGTACTACAAAATCACTTTTCTGGTGTCAGAAGGCAACTGATGTAATGCATCCCAGTCTGAAACCTGGCTGCAACTGAGCTAGTTGGTTCCCAGCCAGTTTCCGCAGACCTTTGGGAATCAAAAAACAATTCCAAAAGCTACATTTAGTAAATTTAAATTCTGCAACTTAAGCAGGGGAAAAATAATCCAAGCTTGATAAACTGAAAAGAAATTCAAATCACTGGAGGACTAGTGATTTAGTGGAAATCACTATCTTTTAAACAGAAGTCAGTTAACAAATACCTGGTACAGCCTTTCTTATGTTTCCTTTAGTATAAGGACTTCTCTTGGATAAAGTTTGCAAGCTGCTGTTTTTGAGCATGGTCTGGAAAGGCACTTAAATATATAACGTTGCGAACTGTTGTAAAGACAATCAGGATGAATAGTAGGGATGAGATTCGTACTCCATTGGTGGCCATTCTACACTTTCTTTTTCAGCTTATGTTTGTAGCTAACATATTCTTGCCTGGCTTCTAAAGTTTGGGGTTGTGGTTTTGATTTTCTGCCTTTCTGTTTTCGTTCTCCATGAACAAGGTTGGTTGCAGAGCAAAATATTTTTGTTCTCCTCATAGCAAGGTTGGGTACAGTTTGCACGGACCTATCCACTGCAGCTACCTCAGAAACAGCCATAGAGCTGGAGTAGTAGTATTGCATGGGAACAAATTAAAAAGGCAGCAAAATGCATCTTGTTTTCAAAAAGCTGCAAATGCTAAACATGGGGTTAATCATTTAATTTCAGAAACTGGGGACAAAACACACCCCAATGCCCTTAGGTATTTTTGAGTAGCTTGTGAATGCAGGTATAGGTATTTAATCCCAGAATCCATTTAAAAGGGCTTAAATCCATACATATGTACAAATGATGAATTAAGTGGATCAATTTTGCCTTATGTGTATTCATCACCATACTGTTCATTAGCTGAACAAAGAAAATAGCTTCAAGATTTCAGATCAAGAGTCTATCAAGGTTTGGCAAGCTGAACAACCTATGCAGAAGCTTGGCCTCGTGGGACATGAATGCTCCGGAGTGACCTTGAAAGTGTGATTTTTGCAGGATAGAATGGGCAGGAGTGTCATGGCTGTAGGGCTGTGCAAGTAAGTGGAGGGACTTGGGTTTGTTAGCTGAACTGTGAAATCGGAAAGCTCTCTGGGGCTGACCCTAGAGTACAAATGCCCTTACTGAAACAAAATAAACTGTGGGAAATGTTAAATATTGCCTATGACCCTCAAATATTTCATTTCACTTAACTTCTTTAAATATTAATGAGTTTGAAGCAAAACAGCATAGAACAAACTACTCGAGTCTTTAGTTGTTTTCAGGAGAGAAAATGCATCAAAACTGCATGCTCTTTCCAAAACATTTTGCCGATATTAAGTTTTACTTAGCTGTGACACATGATATGAAATTTTAAAGATATTTCTACACGTAAGCTGCAACCTGCTTCAGGAAAATAAGGTGAAAACTATATTATACTTTAATGTTCTAATGGAGGACCAGTGACCAGCTCTTGCAGAGAATCCCTAACTTTTTCATGTGCACCTACCTGCAGGTGTAGGATAGCAGGCTTAGGAATAGGCAACAAGGGATGATTTTTCTGAATGC
>NW_009923223.1:102270-131059 GCF_000696875.1 Nestor notabilis
AGAGTGTGCAGGTGAAATAAGAATTACATTGCCATATAAAGCTTCATTCAAGTACAACTAAATTTCAGCATTGTTCAGTGCTTGCCAAGGAACTTGGCTAACTTGCCACGTACCATTGCCTTTCATTTCTGGTTGACTCTAAATGGCTCTGTGGCTTTGTCTAGTACCATTCAATATAGACTACACTAAAAGTCTTACGAGAAATCATTCAGCTGGCATAGTGAATGAGAATACAGCTGAATCATCAATTATTTTTATTAGAGGAGTAATAATGCCCACTGGATGCTTGAATTCAGTTTTCCTGGTACTACCAGAATGCCTGCTTTCAGGCTGGGTTGTGTAACCTTGCTGAAGGCAGCATGGTGGGGAGAAACAACAGAAAAAAGGGGTTGAAAGGAAAAATTATTATTGCTCTTGCGTTGATGGGTGCTCTTGTGTGAGGGTGCCACAGTGCAGGATGTACTTTCATCCTGATCACACTTATTGCCTTGCTTCTTGACCTTTATCTCTTCAATTCTGTCTTGTGTTTTATATAGATATGAAATGTGGAAAGGTTTTAGGGGAACTTTTTAATGATCTGTGGCTGAAAAAGGCTGCTTAACTGGAAAGCCTTGTTCTCACTGAAACTCATCTGACGCTTCCTAGGCAGCAGGACAGAGTGGAAACCTTTTGACAGCGTTTGAGAAATTTAACTTGAATATGCATTGATGTGAAGTTTGGAAAACTTCTTCCTGATATTTTCAAGCTTGTTTTCAGAACTTAATGGTAGAAGTAGACTGTTTCAGTTACCTGTCAAGCTAATAGAAGAATTTTCTGTGAAACTGGTCAAAAACCCCAGCGCTATTCTTAATCGTTTGAAAGAATGCTGCTACCAGGAGGCATTCAACTTGACCCACCAACATCTATACTCTATAACTATACTGCAATGCAACCAATGTCTCTCCATTTCATTGTGTAATTCATCCCACCATCATCGCAAGTCTGAACTACACTTGTAACCTCAGCTCCCAATATGCTGAATTGGCGATAAAATCAAAGTGGGGGGAGAAATATTTTTTACAAAGAACAGACATTACTCCCTTTTGACAAGAGACAAATGTTTCATTCAAATGCTGCATTTCGCATATTGGAAACAGTAATGAATTCTTGTGCACCTTTCTCCCTAGTTCACAATGTCAGCCCCAGGCGTAGAGGCACTTCAGGCTTTTCTTACAAAATTAAATTTAATGTTACACCCTCCAGTGGAATGATGCATAAATCAAGTGTTTGATTTGCATGGACTCTAGTGAACAGCCCCATTCTGTGCAAATATAAACCCGGTCTTGAATATTATGTCAGGGACAGGAACAAAGCAATCTAGGGTTTCCGATGAGAGTCTGGTACCAAGTGTAATTCAGGCTGGTATTATGTTGCTCTCATGTCAAGGCTGTTATTAAAATTCTTAGGTTTTGCCTCCCTTTTTCATCTCAAAAGAAAATGTTTTCCTGACTTTCTTGTATTTTGGCAAACCAGTACTATTTATACACTGTCTGAGGGAGCTGAGAGGGAATCAGTGGAGGCTTTCAGTTTTCTCTTACGTAAGCAGTGAGGCTAGTAGGATAGAGAGGGGTAATGAAACAAGGCAAAACGAGGATGATAATGGAATAAAAATTCCAATGGAAAGAAATAGATTAGGTAGCTTTGTACCCTTTTTGAAAATAGGCCACCTTCATAAGTATTCAGAGCCTGGACCAGGTCAGCAAAGTTAAGGGACTAGAAGGCTATAAATATATTCTGCTTAGACATGCAAATGCTTTTGTGTTCAACACAATACAAATGCCCCTGCAGGGCTTTGTTGTGGAGCAAGGCTGTTAGGTGCTGTGTTGCCATAGATGTATTACATAATACAGATGATGTTCTTAAGTCTTTCATGGTGGTGGTTGTTTTAGTCCAGTGAACTGTGAATACTATTCCTCACAAACACGGCTGAAACTTTGATCCCTCTGCGAGCCTGAAGTTTGCTGGTGATATGTGGAGTTTCTGTCTGACCAATAAAGTCTCCACAGTACTTGTGCATCAACATTATTGGGATGGGGATTCTTTGTGCCAAAATAAGTCAGGGTCTCATGCATTCACCTTCCCCTCTTGCCCTCAACTTAAGTTAATTTTCTCAGCAGATGCAGCCTGGAGTACCCTACAGGTATTCATTGCATGGGTACTGGTTTGTTCTTAGCAAGGATCTGCCTTCTAGACTTGCAGAACTCTAGGTTATGATAATGAAAGTGCAATCATAATACTGGATTATTAATATAATTTCTATTTTAACAGTAGGCATATAATTCTTAGGAACTTTAATTTAATTTTGTTTTCATTTCCAGTAAGCACACAGTTTTCTTGGATCAATCACAAACTACCAAAACTATCAAACCTGAACTTTTTCAAATTTCTTTTCACTTGAGGTAATCTGCTTCTTAACAATAACCAAGACCTGCTTGAGGCTATGGTGGTCAATGGCAGTGTTGGCAGCAGTGACATGAATTGGTAGAGTTTAAGATCCAAAGGGGAGTGAGTCAGGCTGTAGGATGAAGCTCTGATTGCAAGAGGGCAAGCTTTGGCTTGCAGGATTCCTTGCTTTGCAGGATTCCACGGGAGGCTACTCTGTAGAACACATGAATCTTGGAAAAGCTATATAACCTTCAAGGATCATATTCTGAAAGCACAGTCAACTTTGATCCTGGTGTCCAAGAAAGTCGGCAGCCAAGAAGGGGGCCCCAGGCAGGCTGATATGAGGTCTGCATGCTAAACTCTGTGGTCAGAACTGGCTCTGGAAACCTGGGGCACTCAAACTCCTTCCCAGCCTTATCTATCTCATGTATTTAGAATCCCCTTTTCTTGTGTCATTATGGTGCTAAATGACGATCTTCACTTACAGCACTCAAACTCTTATTCCGTGGCTGGTATCAGCTTGTTCTTCATAGAATCCTTCATAAAAAATAAAAATATCTAGTTAGTTTATTCATATGGATCATACCTTTTGATCTGAAAATTGTGTTAGATAAAATGCACTTTATTGAGGGTTTGTCTGGAAAGAATTGGCAAAGCAGAGCATGAGTACCAGTAAGTGTTGAGAAGGGGCATATAAAGTCAGATTTCACTAGCAGACCTGAAGTCTATTATCAGTTACCACTGATGAGATCCCTTGTAAAGACAAAGAGCTCTGTTGGAGAAAGGGACTTAGACTCACCAGTGAAAAAATGTATTTATGTCTAGTTGGGTGATTTAGACGATACTGGTTCCTAAGGGATTTTAGAGTGTTGTTGGAAACTCTACTATCAAATACTGAGCATCTGTGAGCGTACCTGCTTTCAGTGCTTAAACAATATTTGCTTTTATGGTAAAATGCACAGGACACTTGTAAGAGGATTGTCTTTCATACCCATACAACTCCAACTGACTTCAAAGTATGATTTCTTTGAAATAAAGACTGTCAAACTGAGTTTATGGTAATAAAATGCATTGTTACTATTTAAAGAAGCATAAAAATAATTTTGTTAGCCTAAGACGTTAACAGTTGAGTAAGAAGAGAACAAGATCCACCCCAGAGTATGGCACTTATCTAGCATTATAAAATGACAATAGGCTATACAGACTTGATAACATGCTAAAGAGTGAATTTGCAAATTGCTTGAAGCCTTTTGCCTTATTTTTTCCAGTTTATAGAATTGGTAACATTGTCCATAATGTGTGCGATCTTTTCATGCTGCCATATTGGCAGTCATGTATTTAACTCATTGTCTCCAAAGCCCTTCACTGGGCAGGTACTATACAAGTGTAAAGTACCACTACTGCTAGCTACCTACATTTTCCTTTGGTTATCATTTTCACTGTGAAATGCACTGAAAACATTCTAAAAGGTCAGGGCTTCCACAGTATGACCTTGATACAGCAACTCACTTTTATTTAATTATGCTCTACTGATGTTTATGGAAGTCGATAGGACTTACTCATTTTCCTGTATTAAGTACTAGTTAAGTGTTTTGATGGATTGGAATGCTTTTAATTGTGTATTTTCAGTTACACACCTGCCAAAGTGCTTTGCTGAGCACTTTGGCAAAACTAGAATTTACTGGTTTGATTGTCATTATCTATGATGGAACTCAGAAAGTTAACTAGATATTCTCAAGCAGATGGGTGATATCTGAGGAGGAAAAGAATAAGCATCTGATTTTTTGCTAGCATTTTAACCTCAAGTTCTTAGCTTACTGAAGTAGTTTCTGTAGTTCACAGAGATTGCATCTGCAAGAGGGATGTGATCTGAGCAATGAGGAATAAGATGAGGGCATAGGTTAATCTTTGTATTAATAGATGATTCATGATATGAGAAGGTTTGAGATCTCAAGTGCCAGAACTTATGGAAAATAAGGCCAATTCTGTTGTTCCATATTCGTGAGAAGGTTACATTGCAAGGGGGTTTTGTTTTGATCAGGGAGATATTTTTCTTGCTACAGCTGTACAATCGGTGCTAGGCAAAGTAAAGCTCGATAACTGACTGTCATCTTGTTTTACTATAGAATTGAGAGTGGCATTGGATTGATAATAGTATGTAGTGAAGTGTCTTCATGTCTCTTGCCTGGCAGAAAGAGGGGTACCATGCTGGCTTCCTTGAACTCCTTCAAGTTGATGATTGAGTCAGACTAATGAAAATCTGTGCTTTTTTGGCCTAGCTATGATGGCTGCAAGGTGAAGATGGGGGAATATTCCAGGCAAGGTGCTAGACTGCTTCAACATGAAAGGCAACTGAGTTTTTAATTCTTGGCACCTTCCTGTATAATCATGTCCGTAGACTCTTCATCTGTGAAATACACAGGTAACTGCTTTGTCACATTTCATTTATTACCCTGCCATTGCCAGTAGGATGGGGACGTGATTTGGAAAACAGTAAGACCCATAGGTTAGGATAAGAAGAGTTTAATAATTGAAATAAAGTAAAATATAACAATATTACTAGTAGTAATAATTGTAATGAAAAGGGAGATAACACAGAGTGAAATAAAACCCAAGAAACACAATTGCTCACCGCCCACTGACCAATGCCCAGCCTGTCCTCAAGCAGCAATCAGCCTCTCCCAGCCAGCTCCCCCCAGCTTAATACTGAACATGATGCTCTCTAATATGGAATACCCCTTTGGCTAGTTCAGGTCAGGTGTCCCGTCTCTGCTCACTCATGGCTTTTTGTGCCCCTCCTCAGTGGCAGAGCATGAGAGACTGAAAAGTTTCTTGATCAGGATAAGCACTACTCAGCAACAACTAAAACGTTGATGTGTTATCAGCATTGTTCTTAGACTAAAGCCAAAATGCAGCATGGTACCAGCTACTAGGAAGAACAAGAATTCTATCCCAGCCAAAAAAAGGACAATGTGGTCTGACAGAGAATGGCCAGGCTTTGATAGAAGAATTGAAATTAGTTCCCAATGAGATGAAACGGTCACCTTGGAAGACTTTATAAGTTTTTACCTCAAAATGTGGTTCTCTATAGGAGCTATTGTTGGGAAACATACAAAATTTTATGGCTTACAGAGCCACTTAAGAGTAAATAAAACTTTAGTTGCTTTAGGACTGCTTAGACATATCAGCTAGTTAATGACTGCGATACCTGAACATACCTAGCTCTGTAATGTGCTTTCAGAGACTGACAAATTTACCTGTTTTAGTAGTCTTGTATGCAGTTATGAGCACTGTGCTTATTTTGAGTTGTATGCAGTACGTGTCTGTTGTGATAATTGGGAGTGTATTGTCACAGCAATGGTCTTATTGGAAAATCATTATCAAATGTTTTGAAATTCTTCTAGAAGCTGACCAGTTTCCTATTCTTACCTCACATCTCTCTTCTCTGCTGGGATTTTGCTACTGTTTCAGAAGGCAAGAGTTTGGCATCTGTGCTTTGACAGGAGATCATCTGTGGCATCCTTTTGTCAGGACCAACAAGAACTCTTCCTTACTGGAGATGAAACATTTTCGTTTTGAGGAAATCAAGGCCTGATGTAGGATTTTGAACTTAGAAATCAGGACCATGTCAGATTTCTATTGTCATTATTGTGATGAAAGGAAGATGTGAATGATGACCCATGTCTTCATTGAACCCATAATAAATAACGTGGATGGTGGAAATCTATTTTATTCGAAGTGGGGGGAAATTTCAGCTTAAAGTGATGTAGAAAAAAACTCTGATTTTATCCACTCTACCTAGTAATGTAATATCATAAGTAGCAAAAGGTCTCAGTCTTAATCCTAATGGGAGAATTAAATTTACTTCAAAGAAAAACCTTGGAAGGTCTGGCTCACTTTCAAATTTTCTCATATGAATGACGATGTAGTTTAGGGACATCATCTTCAGTAAGTTTGTTTAGAGTTGGGAATCACAGAATACCAGGTTGGAAGGTATCTCAAGGATCACTCGGTCCAACCTTTCTAGGCAAAGCATGACCTAGACAAGATGTCCCAGCACCCTCTCCAGCCAGATGTTTAAAGTGTCCAACACTGGGGAATCCACCACTTCCCTGGGGAGGTTATTCCAATCGCTGATTGGTCTCATTGTGAAATGTTTTCCTCTTGTGTTTAGTAGGAATCTCCCGGAGAGTAACTTGTACCCCTGGTCTTTTCCATGTGATTCCTTGTAAAAAGGGAGTCTCCATCTTCTTTGTAGACAGCTTTTAAATACTGGAAATTTAAAAATCTAAAAAATGCACACACACACACACACACCCCCCCCCCATGGGCTTTAGCACGCAGGATCTAAGAGATCTATGAAAGTGCACATGCTGGTGCAGCTGCCTGAATTGTGACCTCGTAACCAAGTTTCTTCTTGCAGAGTATAATGCCTCCAGTTTTTTGGAGTGGTCTTTAGCATGTTGAATCAGAGCACTGTTTTTTGGAGCTTAGAAAGAACTTGACTCAGGCTAAGTAATGACTCTTGCCTCAGCATTTTACTTACTAAATTCTTGAGGAAAACATCTGTAAGCTTATTCAGTGAAACAAACACAAAATGTTACTACCCAGCCTGCTCTGTGCTTTTTATACTCGGTCACGAAGACTAATGAATTGGAGACAATTGCTGTGGTGGAATTCAAATGTAGGTATTTGCTGTCCTTGCTAATGGGAGAAAAATATAGCATACCATTGGCCTAAAGGCTCCAGCTGTGATTTGTTTGTAACTTGGAGTGCATTAAAAAAGGTTCAGTCAGCAAGATAAGTTAATTTTTTATGACCTTTATAAACTGTTTTAGCTCGGAACTGGGGAACATCTCTTTAAGATCAAATGTTTAAATCCTTTTGGCTCAGGATTGCTAAGCATCTTGAGGTCTCCTTTGTTTCAGAAGAGATCTCCAAAATCTATAAAGAAATTCTGTTTGTGACAATTATTGTCAAAGGAATGATAAGTTAACATGGAACTCTAAGGTTTTTTGACAGTTATCGCTACAATACTAGTCTCATAGAGGAGAGCTGCTTTCTCTTAATGTAGGACTTCTCAGAGTGTGTGTAGTCACCAGGTGCTGTTCCTTACACTTGCAGACACTTGGAGGAACAAATTGACTTGTCACCAGAGTCATTATTTCGTCCTGCCACAGCTATTGCCTTCGCCAAAGAAACTGAAGAAAAGGACATACTTCTGTGAAAGCGCACAAGTGTAAATCACTCTGCTGCTTTGAAAAATTGCACTGGAACTGAAGTTGTAGCGCATCAAATTAAGCTGGTGAAAAAATGTGGCTAAGATTTTAGGTGTTCTACTTGGCTGTCACAGCTCAACTCCGTTCTAGTGCTTTAAGTTCACAGTTGGCTTTATGCATATCTTCCTTTCCTTAGTTATACCAGAGGATGGATTATGTCTCTAACTGTATCACTTGAACAGCCTACTGCATTTTGGTTCACCTATGTATGAGAAGCTGCTCACTCCTTGGTGTGTAGGTTGGTTGGGTTTTTTAAACTAAGCTGTTTCCATTTTGTTTTGATATTTTGTGTTCAAAATTACAGAAGTAAAATGGCAGCAGTGAATTCAACAATTTTATTGGTGAATTAGGTACTAAGTATTGTGTGTTGTCCCGATTTAGGGGATAAATTCAGCTGAAGATACTCTGTCCAGAGCTGGATGCTGTAATCCCCCAAGTACTTCTCCAGATCTGACAGAATAAGTTTTGTAACTTGAAATAGTATCTTTAATCAATCAACAGGTACAAGTGGGAAAAGTAACAGTGATAGAGAGAAGGTGCCTTTTCCTTGTCTGATCAGAATCTGAGATACGGATGAGTACATTAAAGTCTAATATATTTTCTTCCAGCTACATAACTTAGTCTAATGAGATGTTATTCCACCCACAAACCTTGTCTTGCCTTATTCTCTACACTGACAATTAAAGTGGGCTGGCTTAAACAGAAATGTTCCTGGTTTTTTTGCTGTCAGGCTAGGTAAGATGAATTCACTTGTCCTTCATGGTGGCTAGAATGATGAGCAGCTATCCTGGATTGTATGCAATGGCATCATAGGCAAATAGTTCAGGATTTTTCTTTTAACTTACCTGTATTAACTTGTAGGTGTCTAAGTTTGACACCTTGACATTTTGTTATCAATTGCTACAAAGTCAAGAAATTTGTGTATTTGATCATCTATTGGAAAGTGTGGTGGTTACAATACTGACTTCAAAGTCAGTAATATAAATATATAAATAGTAATCCATGGTTGCTATATAATTAATTCATTTGTAGTTTAAACTTGATATCCTTGTTTGATCATGTACCAAATTGAAAAGCCTATTTCAGACTGAATGCAGAAAAGAACGCAAAGGTTTGCACAGCACTATCAGCAAATGATCACACATTTTTGTGGGAATAAGGTTGGTTAGGGAAGTTTCTTCTGCTTTTAATTTACATACAAGAAGTATATCTAAATATAATTGATCTAATCAGGTATGACTGCTGCTTATACTTTCCATGAGTGTTCGTTAGAATACTGAAGACTGACTAGAAATGTATGGCTGCATCATTTTGTGCACAGATCTGTACCTTCTGCACACTGCTGCACAATACAAAATGTGTTATTGATTATATACATGATTGGATGGAGGTTAGTGAAGGGGATACCCTCTGTAAATTTTCTTTGATCCTGCTAAATGTTGTTACCAGTGTGCTACAGGAAATAAGTGAGTGTAATGATTTTAGAGTGGTGATATTGTTGGCTATATCAAAGATGAAACACAGCCTGTGTTCCCTTAGCAGACTTTACAGTAGTGCCACCATGAAAGATCTGAAGATCATTATTTACTGGAAATAAAAGAACAAGGCAGAAATCGATTACTACGACACTAGATATATGTCTCCATTGCACTCTATATACATCTCCTATTTGTTCTAACTTCATGGAAGGATATTTAATACATAATGGAAAGAGGCTTTTGCTTTTGATTTTTTTTTTGTTTATTATTTTTTGCATTCCTTGGAGAAATTCTGGAAATCAATACTTGGATGTAAGTGTGCCTGGATGTAGGTAGTGGGAGGCAGTGGCGGCTGATGTATCTGTGCATTTTTGCACTGACGTGTATAGGGTGTATGCAGTGCTCTGTTCTTGCAGTAAAATGTGCTTAGCCTAAGAGGGGGGGAAAGTCATATTTCGTCCATCGTCTGTTTACATAAAATGATCCAAGAGACATAGGTAAATTTGGATAGTTAACGTAAAGCTTGGAAATCAGTCCTACTGAAGTATTTAGTTGAATCTGTAAATATTTGTTGCATCAAGATGAGAGATGGAGACAAATGTTCTCAATGATGGAAAACATGAGCACAGATTGTCTAAAAATGAGGCGGAAACACGGTGGATGCCAAGTGCTGTGGAATTTCAAGTGAAGTCACAAATTGCTTGAAAATGGACATGTTTTTTATTTTTCTCGCTACTCTCTTTTGACCTGTTATGTGGCATTTGGTTGACTTTTGCCGTTGCCCCAGTTGAACATCTTAGACATTACAGCTTTTGAAGTCATGTGGTAAGGGAAAATGCAAAACACTGCTTTTCTTCAGATAAAATAGAGCAATTTGTTTTAAAAATCCTAAGGTGGGTCACGTGCTTCAGCAGAAGTTGCTATTGCATTAAACCTTATAGAGGTTTGAAAACAATGTCAGTCTGTTGTCCCCCAAATACCATTTGATAAGATATAAGAGGTAAACAGTGGATGAAATACAGATAGGATCAATTAGCTGGCTAACTGGTGCATGGTAAGGCACATAACAAAGGCCGTGATGCGAGATGTCACTGCTCAGAGGGGCACACAAAATACTCAAAGAGCACATGAAATGTGCTTTGGAAGCTTGTTACTCTTTTTTAACTCTTGATGGTCTCATTTATAGAAGGGCTTATTAAAACCCCACTTGCCTGTGTATAGTTTGCACAACATATGATCTTGAATAGTGTTCAAGACTCTTGAGGAAGCTGTTGCATCCCCTCCTGCAGAGAAGATTTTACTGTTGCGTACCTGCAAAACCAATGACTAGACTAGTGTGGCAAGACCTAGGCTGGTAACAGTCCCACACCTGCTCACTGTGTGGCAAGGCGGAAGGAAGGGAAAGCTTTCTTGATGTCTTCCCCCTCCCCTAATTTAAAATAAAGGAATTTGAATATTGTTAGCTCAGATCATGATAAGAATGAATATAATCTGTGGATGACTTGTGACTGTTCAAGTTGTCAAGGATGGTTAGTTATATGAAATAGCACTAGCCTTCACCCAGAAAAAAAAACTACTTTCCAATTTAAGGGCAACTTGGAAACTGTGCTTGAATGGCAATGTAAAGCATTAAAATGCTTCCCCTTCTACATGGACTGGTTTGTGTCATGGGGGGTGGGGAAATAATGCTGCTTCCCAGACTGAAATTCCTTGTTGATTTGTAGCCATTAATATGAACCAGGAGGTGGCCAACAGCAGTAGTTTGGTGTTTTTCCTGTTCAGCAGTGACCAGTGATAGCTCAGACTCTTGGTATCCTCTGTGATTGTGCAGTTCTGAAAACACTGCTCCTAAAACATCTATCAATAACAATTTCTAGCTGATGTATACAGCTTTATGAAAAAGAGTCAGCATCAGCTGAAGTCTAACAATGCATTTCCACCAGGGCTTTCTGGAGCAGCAAGATCAATATCCTCAGTTAAGTTTATGAGGATGCCACGAAACCCTCTAAATGCAGTGGCATTCTCTCCAACCTTTCTGGTAGCCCATCAGTTACAGACCAAAAGGTCAGTCTTGCTGTAGGAAAAGTCTGTCTTCAGTAAAGATTTTTTTTTTCTACTTTTCCTGCTGGAGGGGTGGGGGAAGGTGTTTGTTTTGGCAGGAGCTGTCCTTTTATAGTAAACCTTGCCAAAAAAGCCTAAGGAGAACCCTTCTTGCTTGTCTGTTTCCAAATCCTTGGTGGTAATTCAGGGTATTTGGAAGCTTGTGATTGTCTGCTTCAAGTAGTGAAATGGTCAGTGGTGATGCACTATCTGTACTGAGCTAGCAGGGAATAAATGGAGCTCTAAAAGTAGGTGCCATGTACACTGTTAACAATTTTCTGCTTTGCTGTCAGTCCTTCTAAAATAATTCTAATTTTCTCTGAACAAGTTCATGAGGATACGAAGACAACTGTGAAGGGAATACCTTTCATGTGTCTGTTTTGACGTTCTCTACGCTCCTTGAGCATGCAAAACTTCTCACGTATTTCCTTGTCTGGATACAGGCAAAGAAACAAGCCTCGTGCACGTCTCTACTCTAAACTTAGCTAGGTAAAGAGGTTTCAGCACTACTGCATGTCTTAACCTCTTTGCAGCAGAGCTTTTGGGAAACCATTTCACTAATGGTCAGTTATTTCAGAAATTGTCAGCACTGGTGTAACTCCATTCACCCCAGCGCTCTGACTGTTTGGCCATCGCTGAGCAGTTCTGAATGCAGCTCTCTAATGTTTTATTGAAAAACTGTCACCAAATGCATATGCCTTCATGTTTATTCATAAATTACTTGCAAAGTTCAGCAAATTATAAAGGGGGTGGGAGGAGAGGAAGAAATACAAAGTAATAATTTTGAAAAATACAGTGGAAGTGAGCAAACACCTTTAACAAAAAACGTGAGCAATCCAAAGCTAACGACTTTGGTATCCTCTTTAAAAAAGGCAATTTCTAACTCTGGATTCTAAGTGGAAACTTTCTGGTCAGAGTAACATCTTACCCTGGGGAAAAACTGGAGGAATCCTCCATGTTAGGCTGGATGCGAGTGCAAGTGATGTTCCTTTTTTTCCCCTGCAAACTAAATGTTTTTGTCCTGTACAACAGCTGTGACTGTACTGTAGCAATTTACCTCCCATACTTGGAGAGTTCTGAGCCCAGTGTTCCATTCTGTGTTCAGGGTAGTTGTGAGGTAGTGATATGAGCAAAGAGAAGATCAGGATGGACCAAGTGCGTATTTTCATCTTATTTTTGTGGTTGTGCTTTACAGTCCACCAGCTGCCAGTGGGTTGCTGGTGTAGGGCTATAGGGAAGGATTTCATTTGGATGGCTTAAAAGGACTAGGGAAATGCACTGAAGGAAGGGATTTATACAGACGGAATGTATGTTGATGGTAATTTTGTATGAGATCTTGTTCTGTGTTAGGTTAAGTGGAAGCTGCTCTTTGTTAATGGCTTGCCAGCCTCGTGATTCCACAAATGAATTTATTACGACTTACTACTTTGAGAACAACTGCCCCATTAGCTTTGCTTCATAGTTCCTCTACTCAGGGAAACCTGGCATCAAACATGATGCCAAAAGCAATCGGAGCTATTCCTAAGGCAGGAATACAACTATGCAGTTCCTTCCATCTGTGCCTCCCAGGAAACCTGCAGGAGCACAGACGGACCTCTGCCTTTTGCACTTAGGCGATTGCAACAGCCTTCCTGTTTCAAGTAGTTTGCTTTTTTTGCAGAAATAAGCCACAGACAATTGGATTCCAAACAATCCCATTCTTGAGGTGTCATTAAGGACCAGATATTAGCAGTTAATTATCAAATAGCTAGGAAATGTTGGTAAAGATGTTGGATTAGGAGGTGTAGGATGGAGTTGTTGGCCCAGCCAGCAGATGGGAAGTGAAAGGACTGGGAGAAAAGACTGCAAAGAAGCTCTGATTTTCTTTCAGAGGGATCTCAGTGCTCCTCCAGCTCTATCATTGCATCTATCGCTGTGGCCAAATTTATGCACCTTTTCTGGGTGCTTATGCCTCGGAGAATAAGCTCATTTCTATTATAACTGTACTGCCTTGCATGATAGAGATTAAGGGTACTTTTGGATTCATCTGGAATGAGAGATGGACAAATGTCATATGACTACGTCAGGAAAAAAAGGCAGCCTGTTACCGTACCCCATCAACCAGGTATGGGGCTACCCCCCAACTTCAGGAAGGGAGGGTGCAGAATTCTCTCCAGAAAGGCCTGTTGGGGTGGCTTTTTTTTTTCCTTTGGTTGCTTTAGCTGAAAGCAGAATTTAGTTCTAGAGAAGGCCTCAAATGGTTTTCCTTTGATTTACCGGTTTAGGGTAAGCCATAAAATGTTTCAGTTTTATCAGCTTAGAAGTGACTGTAAACTATGTGAAAATACAGGATTAAAATGGAAAACTAATTGTAATCAAGTTCACCACAGAAAACTACAGTACATTTTGCTGATACATCTCAGCAAAGAAGTGGTATACCTGTATGTGTATCTGTATGTGTGTATATATATGTTTTTCCCCTTTACAATATTGTCTTCACACCCAGAGTGGATGAGCAAATTAAATTCAGTTCCAGAAGGGAATCCATACTGTCTCTAGATCATTTTCTATGTTAGAAGCCTGGTACAGTTCTAGCCTAGATTACTTTTGTCTATTTTGGTGTTTGATGGGGAGCAAGGGGCAAATCCTTCTCTCTGGCATACTGCCATTTGCATAAGGGGTGACACAGGCCTTGTGCAGCAAATGACAGGAGGTAGGCTGTTACATGGCAAAACCGGATGGCTGCTAAGTGTCTCCACACAGTTCAATGAACTTTAATATGAATGGCTTGGAAGAAAATCACTACATGGGTACACTATTTGGCTGAAACAATCCTTCTAAGCTTCCAGTCAGAAAGTAGAAATCGCACTGTGCCTCAGGGAACTGATCATGCAATATGATGGCTGCTTTTATAAATGAATGACTTGTGAATTACTCATAGCCTACATGTTAGTTGTGCTAAGTACTACTAATCTAAATAATAGATATATCCTATTTTTCAGAAGTCAGAATTTGTTTTCTAATCATGAGGCAGTAATTTAAAATGAACACTGCATGTGTTTCTCAACGTTTTACATTTGCAATCTGCAGGCAAAACCAGTTGCTCTCAAAGACTAAATTGTCCTGGCACTGTTGTGGCTGAAGCAGTATATAATAGTGACTTTAAATAGCAGAGTGAGCCCCTACCCATGCCTAAGCTTGTTTACTTTTGTACACATGGAGAGGGCTACATCAATTTATTACTGTAAGTTAAAGCAATGAGTCTTCTATGGTGAAACTCCAGCCCTTAATTTCCATTCATATATCCACATGGGGTTGTGTCAGTGCACTCTGAAGAAGTGCCACCCCTTGAGTGTGCAGCTTGGTTGGGCTATCCAAGGACTTTGTAATCAACAAAGTCCTCCTTTGAACTTTTACCTGTAATGAATGACTTGACTGAGATAAGCAATGCTAAATTCTGTGTCTTGGACCAAAAAACAGTGGACTGTGCCAGCAAGAAGCCCAATGGCTTCAGCAGGTCCTTTACTAGTATCACTCTACTTCTGCACAGACCTCAGTGCGCACAGATGTCTTTAAACATACTTGTGAAATGATAGTGAGGATGTAGCTTTAAAACACAACAGGAAAAATGGGCAATAAGCACCACAATTTGAGGTGTAGACAAGTAGCATACCATTTTCAGTACACAGTTGTTTGTGAGAGGAATGAATAGCAATTTGTTTCCTTTGATATGGTCTCGAACATAACAAAGACATCTGCTCTGAAGAGCAACTAAGGTACAATTTTCCCCCAGTAGCTCTGGCAAGCAAGAAAAAATGCTGCAGTAGCAGCCTCTTAATCCTGTTTCTGTCTAAAGACAGAAGGATTTGCTCGAGGACAATTTGTTGAGGAAGGATTTCTGACCTGGAAGCACAGTATAAATGAAGGTACCTCTTCCCTGGTGCTCTCTGCTCAGAGGCATCCAGTTACTGTGATACTAGTCATAATTCAAAGCCTTTTCTAAATAAATTATAAATAAATCCAGGGAAGAGTTAAATGTGGTATATATTAGATTTCAGTGATGAAGCCCCTGATTAATATAATGAAAAGCTTGGTTTAATTGCATTACCTTCCATTAGCTCCCCTCTTCCTTTTTTATAATTGTTTCTAAGCCCCTGTGCACCTCATGCCTGCTGGGACTTTCATTCGACATTTATTCAAATGAGATTTCTGCTTTCAAAACTGCACCTTTCATCAATCTCCTATTAATTAGCCAAATGCTGCATCATATTATACATTGATGCATTCAGTCAAGCGTGTGCCATAATGAGAGGCAAGCCCATGGTCTGTCCAGGCTCCTCGCAGGAGCTGGTCATTGGTATTCCAGGATAAGTCAGCTTACTGTAATTTGAAATTGGTCGGCCGTCCCATTAGGAATCTGCCCGATCAATACCAAGTGAATTAGAGTTTCAGTGATCTGATTAACTCCCCATTATTTTCTACCCTGGCTGATTTAGAATGCATGATGAGACAATATTCCAGTTTCTTTGCTTTATCCCAGTTTAAATGAAATATAGACATCTGAGGAAGCAGTGGCTGTGCATTTGATTTGGCTGTGCCGTAATAAAGTCAAACACTGTAAGTGTCTGCCTTGCCGTGACAGCCAGGAGTGAGGGCACAGAGGGGTGGCTGGAGGGGATAGGACTGCGTCTCTGCACTACTGCTTTCTAGCTCATCCATTCCGTGCCTTGGTTGAGCAGAGCTGACTAGGTGGTGCTCAACCAAGCACACGCTGAGTTAGTGGATGACCGTATCATTGGTCCTGTGCAAGTAATGAGCTGTGTGCAGGCTTGTGCTTCCCTGACCCAAGGTTCAGAGGGGGAAAGCACTGTGTGCAGATCCCCTTTGGTAGGAGCTTGAAACAGAGTCAAGGCCTAGGTGTGCAACTGAAATGGGAGATACACTCTGAATGCGTCCATGTTCAGGGATCTGCCATCATGAAAGAGGGAAGATAGGAAATCTCATCAAAACTTATTAAGTCATAAGTACTTTATGTTCAGGACATGAATAGTTCTTTTGTGTTGGCATCTTGTAGATGCAGTCCCTAAATGGAGCTTCCATTTGCTGTTTTATTGCAAGTATGAAACAACAGGAAATGGGACCAGAAAAAAAGGCTGTGAGTCATGTGAGTCTGGAAGGTAGTTTTTAAGGAGAAAGATTGCTGGCTTTGATTTGTCTGCTAATTTTGAAGTGATGTTAATAGGTCCTACTTACAATCTCTTTTCTTTATTCTTAAATTTACATTTCCAAGATTAAAAGGCTTACTGTTTTTACTGCCAATTTCCTTGGCAGTGCATATTAATATTGGCCTGGGGAGATGGTGGGGAAAGAACAATCCTGGTTTGCTGCAAATAGCTGTACATCCTGATAACCCTAATGCCAACTCTCTCTCAGTGTTCACTGGCTGTGGAAAAGAAGTAAGGTAGAAAAGATTTCCTGTGTGATAGCCAGAGGTGTTTCAACAAGGTATTCCTATGTAAAGACTTTGCTCCTAAAAAATCAGGCCTTGCCAGCTATATACATGAAAGACAAAAAAGGCAAGGTTTCTAATCATGCTTAGATACTCAAAAAGAAGATTTGGATCTAAAGCAAAGTTGCTCTATTTTAAAACCTACAGTCTTACTGTACCAGTAGACCAGAATTACAAAAATACTTCAAAAATCAGAAAATGATTTAAAGAAAGCTGCAGATGCATTTATTTTAGGAGACGAAATCTTGTTTGTATTCCCCTTCAAGCTGTTGTAGAGTCCTAGCCCTTTTAATGAATTTCAGGACATAAAATAATGAGCAGCACTGCATATTTTCTGTGCTAATAGGCAAAAAATGGGTCATAATCTGCTTAATATGTGCAATGAGTATATTAATATTAATTTTATCTTTTACAAATTAATATAGATTTGCTGAGTAGTACATGTGTAATACATAAATACATACATAAAAGTTTAATGCGGGCATACTCTTGTACCTCCTGCCAGTACACATATTGACATAATTTTAGTGCTTCTTCATTGCTGCTTCATAGACAGTTTATAGTCGTTGGGGCTTTTTTCGGGGTGGGGTAGTTGTGTGTGCTTTTCCCAAATGAGAAAAGAAAATAGAAAAGTTGCAAATGCCAAGAGTTTGAGTCATCTCGGGGCATGGAACCTTGAAACTCAAGGTTAGGCCTCTGTTGTATTTTTCAGATGTCCTGGGGCAGGACACCACCGATGGGATGATAAAGCTCAGTACACAGCCCGCTAGAGGGTGACAAAGCCTAATGTTATGACCATGGAGGTGACATGCTCCCCTGGGCATTGGGGGTCCAGAGCCCTTGCCTGCCTGGGGTGCACCTCCTTGTCCACCTGCCAGGCTTAAAATGCCCATATCTGATAGCATAAATTATCCCTGCCTGAGAAACGAGCCAGGCCTTCAGCTCATGGGTAATAACCACCTCATGAATCTCCTCATAGCATCATGAGATGGAGGAAACAATTCACACTCTATTTGTGCTAAAAGTTATGGGAAAAGTACTACAACAGATGTAAAACAGCTGACCCCATTCACAGTACTGTGTGCAAGGGCTAAGACCTGTGCATTCTGTAGTCAGTTTGCCAGCAGATGACAAATGGAGGTGTGGAGAGGTGGCCATATACTAACTTGGTGAGCCAGTGGCCAACTGGTCTATTCCAAACCCTTTAAAGCTGGTGGAAAGGTGAGCAGTTGACTTGGCTAAGATTTTGGGCATGTCCACAGCAGAAAGGCACATCACAGTGAGTCCCAGAAAACCTAGCTGGCCTTTGGGCTGGGAAGAGGCCCTACAATGAGCTTTGGTTGTTGCGCTCTCAAACATGTTGCCTTTGCAGAGAAATGCTGTTTAACAGCATGTGTGACGGCCCTGTGGGAGACATCTTGCTCTGCAAAATGCCTCTTAAACTAGAAAGCTACCTATTTAGGTAATCATTACCATCTCTGTGCAAGTACTAAAACTAAATCCAAGGTTTGCAACCTGTGCCTGATGCTTGGATTTGGAAATGCCAAAATCTGCAGAGCAGTAGTGCTGAACTGGTCGCATTCAGACACCTCATGTGGGTTTCCATGGAAATATGGAGGATACCATATTTCTGGTGGTGAAACTGGAAACGTGAGGCCTCTTCTAGATCTGGGGTGGCAGGAAGCACCATGGGAAGCTGGTAACTACCCAGGAACAAGAGGCTGAAATGAAGCCTCAGCTGACTTGCATTGAAAGCACCAGCAGGCTGTTAGGTGCCTTCCTTGGATGTCCTTTGCTGCTCGCTTATGCACTCGGTTTGCAGACAGCAGCTGTGCCTACCCTCTAGCTGTTCACTGGATACTTGGTTGAGTGTTTTGCATCTCACTCTTGTGCTGAGGTTTCTTTAGTGCTTTCACTGTCATTTAGTGGGGTTGGGGTGGTTGATGCAGATGAAAATAAGAAATTTCCAGAAGAAATGTTGCGAGCTCTGAGCTGTGTGTTCCTTAATGGTCAATTGCTATAGACCAATTCTGTATCTCTTTGGGACTGGGGAAAGAGAACAGAAAGGGAAAAGAAGTGTTGGTGACCACTCATATAAAATGAGCTACACTAACAATAAAATAAGATTATAATCCAAAAGGAAAGTGTTACATGAAATTACATCTCAATAGGGCTAATCATCTTTGGAACTTTGCAAATTGTGAAATCCTAAATGAAAATTCTGTAGGATTTGAAATAAGTTTGTAATGGATTTCAGGTGTGATTTACTACTTCAATGTTTTATTATTATTTCTGAGAAACCCATATAGAACTCTATTAATTAAAACTCAGACCGACACTTTGGCTCCATAAGATTTAGGAATTAGTGTGATTTTATCTCATTAGTGCATTTATTGCAGTGTTCGTCCTTTTAATTAAGCATTAAGTCTCTCCAAGGTGAGTTTTATCATCCCATAATGCATCTGGGCTTTCACTACTTGTCTAAATACACATTAGGAGATGACAGCCACTTTGGAGAAACCTTCATTGTGTTATCACTGGAGTTTGACTCTTTCATTTGTCTGTTTTGGGTGATAGATTGTGATTTCTTTGTGGCCTGCTGCAAACATGCAGGAAACATACTGTGATGGTAGTTATGTCTCATGCTAGTTTTGCCCTTTGTGGTTCAAGGCCAGGTTGGAGGGGGCCTTGAGCAACCTGGTCTAGTAGAAGGTGTCCCGGCCCATGGCAGGGGGGATGGAACTAGATGACCTTAAGGTCCTTTCCAACCCAAACCATTCTATGATCCTATATAGAATATAGGAATGACGACTTGAGAAGGACCTGAGCCAGAGCCCAAAGAGGTCTTCCCACTGGTTGTGGTGGCCTTTGGAAGTGATCCAGGATGTGGAGCTGGGCTGAGCTCTGATGGTCCTGCTTACTTACTGTCTCAGGAATAGGGCACACACAGTAAAAAGGTGCTGTCACACCTTGTATCTCACTTGGACTTTCTAGCAGCAAGTGTGACTGGTTGTGGGCTCCATCTCACAGAGTCAGCTAAGCTTGAAAATGGCTACTGTGCCTGTACTTGGGTATAGATTAAGAAGATAAAGCTCAGATGTACTGAGATCTCCAGACCTCTGCTTCTCATATAATATATCTAGGGTTGGAGCCCAGGCTTCTGTGGTGCCAGTCAGTCGTCATTTTCATGGAAACGAGGGTGTGTCTTGTATGTATATACACGCATATGTGTCATATATGCATACATACGTGTGTATATAATGTATGTATATAAAAGACCATTTTTTGTCCCAAAGAATTTGCAGTGTTAGGATTTGAAGGACTGAATACACACAAGTGATGTGTACTGACTTGGAAGCATACTGTAATGAAACTATCCCTTCAGATATTCTCACTGTGAATACAGTCCAGTTTAAATAGTAGGTTTTGCAGTATATTTGTGGCAGGAGCAGAGTTGATATCACTAGTTATTTCAATAAGCCTTTTTGTTGTCGCCAGATGGCAATGTAACAGTATGTCATCATTATTTTGCCTTGATATGTCACTGCCAACTTAGTGTTTCTCTATAAACCCTCGCTAAAGGAGTTAAGTTCTTAAAAATAATAATAAAAAAAAGTCCCATTTCTTGTTTCCATTGTACTTTGTTATTGCAACTTCTTAGTTCCTGCACTCGTTTAAACTATGTCTCGAAATAAAATAATGCGTTTTGCATGCATGTCAGCCTTGCAGGTCCATCCCCTCCAGGTCAAGTAGAGATCCTTGTGATTTATTGTCATAACTGTTGTTGCTATTAGCATTAAGATGTGAATTATTTGGGGTTTTTTTGGTAAATGCATCATGACTGTAAGAACTTTTCCAGTAAACATAAGAGGCTGAAAAAGGTCAATTTGTTAATACAAGTCAGACTAAACACTCAAAAATGAGGCAAAATTATTGCTATTTTCCTGATCTCTGTTACTTCTGACTTAGCAAAAATTGTGTGTGATTTAATAAAACTGAACATCTAGAAAATCTCAGCAAAAAGAGCTTCAGGCTCCTTAACTATTACTATGAAGGTTGGATACTCCTATGTTCTCCAAGCTAAAAAAAACACCAACAAAACAGCCCACAAAACATCATTAATTTGTATTTTTCTTAACCCTAGAACACAGCATACCTTTAAAATAACCAACACCAGTGAAAACTAAACTTGGGCATACAAGTGTGACAGTGTCAAAGTAGTGTCTTCCATGTGCAGTATTAAATTAAGTGCATATAAGTTTTATATAAAACCCCTTACCTTCCTTCCTTTTGTGGCTCTCTAACCCTGAAGAACTTAACAACATTATCTGCTTTCCATCGGTTTTTATGTAATAATTTCGCCATTGCTTTGAAGGAGTTTTTTAACTGTTTCTTCTAGAAACATCCGTTCAAGTCTGAGGATGTAAAAAGAAGAAAACTGAAAGCACAGTAGCTATGATGTATAAAATTTCCTTATAAGAAGGATACTTTTTCACAGTCACGTAAAGCGCACAAAAAACCATTGTGCCTCTTGGAACTGTTCTGTCTGAGCAGGTTCATGGTTTACTAAAGCATTCTCAGGCTGGTCAGCCTGTGTGCTGCTGAAGACCAGCAATGACCCATCCAAGAGTTGAACCCATTGTGAGTATCCATCCTTTCCCTCAGACTCTCCTAAGGAGTCCAGGAGGCAGTGGACAGGCATCCATGAAAAGATCCTTAGCTTTAGGAAGATCTGTTCATGCCAAACTCACATCATCAGCTGAGCTTCAGTAACCAAGACCAGATGTTAAGCAGAAGCATGGCTCACCCAAAGAACAGATTTTTCTTTCCATTCCTGAAACACAAGAGTAAGAACATCTGAGAGGAGGGAGCATGGTGCCAGGTTTGTATACCAGCCAGGATGGACAAGCTGGAAGTCTGTGGAGCAACCTGTTCTGGTATCTGTGCCACTCCACTTGATGTGAATGAATATAATATTCACTATTGTGCACTGCTTGTGCCTGGTTTCTGTCCAAAAAACTGAATTAAAAAATCACCACTGTGATTCTGGCACACAGTCTTCTCACTTTGTTCTGAACAACTACAACCTATACTTCCAGCACAGTTGGAAAGGCTTTTAACTGGTGTTGGTGAGCCAAGTCTGGGAACCATGGTTAGTTGAAGATGAGTGGTTTTAAGGATGTGAAGATCTAAGTGGCTCAGTTAAAGAATTTCAGTGCCATTTGGGTGTTGCAAGAATTTCAGTAGCCTGGTGTTGCAAACTGTTTGAAAGACAGCCAGATGTGTTGCTTATATCTTTAATTACCACTCTTGGTTTACATGTCATCTGAGTTTTGGGTTCAGTTTTGGCTCTTTTTGAAGAGATTGCTGTACTGTATGTGAGGGTGCTGATTCCCACTGCCTGATTTTTTGTCTGGTCCTGGCACTTTGACCCAATCTAGTCAGAAAGTCTGCTGCTCTTCTATGCAGGTGTAAATCAAAAGATGTTCTGAAGTAAGCGGAACTGTGCTTGCATAAAAGTGGCCTGAGAAGAGACGGAGCCATGTATCTCAATCCATATTAAGCAATATGGGGCATTTGGGATTTAGTGCTACAAAATCCATTTCCCTAAATTTCAGTTTTCTCCTGTGTAGGCAGTCTTAGTGTTGTCCTCTTCAAGAGTGATAGGATTACTCTGTACAACTGCAGAGAAGCTGTAGTGAAGGTCCAGGTGTAGGGACTTGCCCCCTCCTATATAAAGAGATTATCAATTCTGAATATAATCTGAGGAAAAGTTATCTTGCCCTGCTTCAGTAATGAAATGTCACCTATTTTTCCAACAAATTACAAGAAAAGGTTTTTTATTGCATGAAAATTCCAGCCTACCACTCTGCAGGAGGGTGCGGGAATCACCTTTTGATCCCAAAAATGGATGCTCAAGTTTGTAAATTTAATAAAATATAATAATAAAAAAAAAAAGATAAACCCCGCTATGGAAGTACTTATACCAGAAGCAATAAACCCTGATTAGATCTCACTATTTTTTGTATCAGAGTCTCTTTGGCTTGCACAGAGGTGAGAGCTTTGGACAAGATAATAGCTTCAGACAAATGTTAGAGCTTATGAAGTTTAAAGACCCATTCAGATCTCACATTGTTTAGGAAATTAAAATAATCAAGTAAGTTTTCTGTCACTGTCACTTTTGTACCTAACTGTCTGTGCCCCTCTATCATCCATCCTCACATAATGGAGGATATATCTATGCTTGTTCTGTTGTGCTGCCTGAAGGTCTGCATGCCATGAACATCTCCATCAGCACATCTTTATTAACCTATAAAACAGCAAAGACTCCAAACCAAATAATCAAGTACCATCAAAATGTCGGAGATGCTTCTGGCATTTGTGTCTTATTGTTATCACAACTGAGTAAAATGAATGTTTAAGGGCAACAGCGTTCTTCCCTCATGTATGCTTGCCATGCATTTATCTTAGTGCAAGTAATTAAACAAGGAGGCAAGATTCAGGTGAAATGGGGAGGACTGTGTGCCACCCAACCTAGCTGTTACTTACGTTTCCCCAGGTAGGTGTCATGAGCTTTAATTGATACTAAAATGCAAGGAGCTCCTCTATGAATAAGGGTGAAAGAAACAGCTTAAAAATTCTGTGGCTTTTTTTTAAAGGCAGTGAAAGGTTCTCTGGTTTGAAATCTGAAAGAAGGATGCATGACAGCTAATACTTCTGCAGTGTATTTTCTTGGATTTTAGTTGGGATTTGGAAAATAAAAAGTGTTCCTCCTGCTTGCATCTTCTTGCTGTGCCTTTTGGGTGAAGCTGATGAATTTGCAGAATACTGGTGAATTTTTTTCTTATTTCTGTGCTATTAAAAAAAAAAAAGAATCAGCAGGTATGTGGAATCCCTTTGGTCCTGGGCTTGTGTATAGCAGAGCCACTTTTCCTGGATGAAAGACTTCCTTATATTGAGCTGAATGCTTCGAGCTTTGGGTGCTTCTGTACAGCATTGCTTCCAAGCCTTTTGACAGTCACTTGTTTCCACTGCAGCTGGGCAGCTGCTTATGCAGAAGAGTGATTTCTCTATTTTGCCTAAGAAAAATCAAAATATGTGTTTCTACCTAATACACTTCCTCTGATATTCCTCTGCCTCTCTACGCCTGTTCAACATAATCTGCTGTGTCTCCCTTCTTCTTCATGGCAACATATATTGCCTCCATTTAAATCGATAGCATTAAGGTGTTCAAAATCAAGCATGTGAAAGTCTGGGCCCTAGATTAGAAACAGGGATGGTAATTCCACTGGCACTGTCCACTATGGCTCAGCCAATTTCAAAGGAGCTGTAGAAACATACCCTGTTCCCACCATGATGGCAACTGAGCACCAATTTCAGTTTTTCTGACCTATGAAATTGTCGCCTTCAGCAGTTTTGCCACCAAGACATTGGTGTAGTAGGGACCAGGCACGTCTAACAGGAGGACGAAGCAGATGGGAGAGTGGAAAGGGCTAGCCTGAAATGATATTGCTCATACTGGTAAGCCAAATGCTTCCCAAATGTCTAGGACCACATGAAACCCCATGCAAAGCTTTTAGATATTTAAAGATGTACGTTTTATGTCCTTGCAAAATTGTTACTTTGTGAAGGTCTGCCTTCAGTAAGCTTGTATGTTCCAAAGTACAGATGTAACCTGAATGTTAGGCTATGTCATGTTGAGTTGCTGGGAGCAGGGGGGTCAGGAAGGGACTGCACATGACTGTAACAGCAATTCCCTGAGCCTTGAAACTGGTGCAACTGGAAGCAACTATAAAGCTTACCTTTTACCTAATTCATAAATACCTATATTTTTTTAATTAATAAAGTAGAAATCTAACTTGGCAAACTAATGTTCTGGATTTTAGTTTCTTTTCTGTAAATGAAGTTTTTAGTCCTTAAAAATGGAATACATAAATCTTAGCTTTTGTGCTGGCTGCTGCTTGGGCTAGGTATAGTCTTGGAACAGTTCTGAGTATTGTTTGTCTGGCAGAAGCTAGGTAGCATTAAATTGTAGAGCTGCAAGTGGCAAATCCCCTCATCTACAGTACTTGAAGAAGTAGAAGTTTCAGAGATATAAGGGGATATATGCGTGAGGGAGGATTGTCCTTATGCAGCTTTTGAAGAGGTCTATTTGCAGCAGCAAGGGTGGTGCCTTAAAATGGAGCAGGTGAGCGTATGCAATCTTGTTTTATAGACAGCATCAACTCGGGGGAAAAGTGGATTCCTGTTTAAGTGCAAAAAATAATCACAACACAAGAAACACTTGCCTGGTAGGATAACACAAAGCGAGTCTGAAAGTCACTCATAAAGGACAGGATATTAAAGCCAGGGGAGAGGAGGGGCAGGCTATTAATCTATGTGTCTGTGATGTCAAAGACACATGCCAAATGGTTCTTGTGCAATTTGGACATCTTCCACTAGACATGTTCACCAGTCAAAGTGCAGAGCCTGGCCTATCTTCCACCCAATTCTCTGGTTTCCGGGGAAAGAGCAGTAAATATTTTACAAGAAAGTGTAACTGGAGTAAACAGAATTGATCTGGAGCAGTTCAGGCAGCACAGGGGGTGACAAATCCTCCTGTTAGTGAGACAACTGTGCTCTAAAAGACAGACTGTAGGAGAAGCCCATCTAAGACATAACTGCATGACAGTCTTCACAAAGATGCTTTTTCTCTGAACTTGATGCTGTCACACTCTGAAAGGGGTAGATAGTTGAAGCCTCTCAGTGGGAGAGTCCTTCATTGCCTTGTGCCATAAGGCTGAGTGGCTGAGCAGAGGTGTGAGCCTCTGCTTGCATTTTGTCATGCTTAAGAAGAGAAGTAACTAAAGAAACAGCCTTTGTGAGTGATTACCTCCCCCACCCACCCTCCCTTTGCACAAACTGCTTGGTACCACAGGGTGTATCACAGTGTGGAGTCTGAATACAACTCCTGAAGTATTTTCTCTTCCCTCCTGACAACTTTCCCTGTAGGTTTACGCTGATGTAAGAACAGCTTGGTATTTGTATTAGGGCAGCAAACAGTTCATCAGTAGGGTTGAAGATTTGCTGTGCCAGTCGTTAAATATACATATGAAGTAAGATGGATTCCTGCTTACAGCCTACAGGGGCAGGCAGGGCGATGATTATAGTAGAATTGCTGTTGGCCTTTAAGGACACCTATGAATGACTTGAACAAGTCACTGTGGAGGTCTGTGCTGGAATGAAAGGGTGGTTTTGGCTAACCTGACTTCTTATCTAACTCCAATGATGTGAGGCTGAGCAGAATTTTGTCAGGCAGACAAAATTCCTGTCCCCATGATGGGCACTTTGCAAGTAATCAGAGGTAGCAAGGATCTTGCTCATTGCTGTTACCCCTCTTTCCTATTTTATTTGCTTTTTTTCGTTGGATTGTTACTTCTCAGGCATTTTGTATTTGTCTTTAAACTTGACAGAGAAGGAGAAAACTTAATATTTTGATAGTAAATGCTTGTAAAGTGTAACAGTTTATTCGGAAATCAGCAAAGATGCATTGCATTGCAGGTGCTAAAAGTAATCATGGTCCTGTTAAGTGTATAGTATAATCAAGTTGCTATTGCCTTCTGAAGATGTACAGTATTACCTCATCCTGAATATCTCAGAGCCTGTTTGTAGGCAGAATTCATGGCAAACATTGGTTATTCTCATATTCAAGGGAAATCTTCCCAGATTGTCAGGTCATGTCAATCAACTCTGCTTGCTTGAAGTTAATGATGCAACAACACTGAGAATCAGGTGGGAACCTGAACTATTGTGCTGGAACCTGATCTGTGCTGTGGATCTGCGCAAAGTAGTTTTTCATTGTATTTTTGCTAGCTCAGACTCCTGTTAGATGGAGAAAGTGTAGCCCATGTGAACGTGCTCAAGTTAGCTGATGTGGGCTGGAGACAGCAAAGATGTAGCTGTAGCATCATACTGCTCACCCCAGTGTTTCTGGTCTCCGAACAAGATGAAGGATCTGTGTCTGCGGCATACTGCTGTGTAGATACTTGCACAGCTGGAATTTGTGTTTCACTTGCCTCCCCTTCCTATAAGGGATCATATAAAAAGATCATTTTTAAAGCAAGTTTGTAAATAATTTAATAGCAGATATAAAAAGCTTTTTCTTTTTTTTTTTTCTTTTTAAACTGCCACTTTTTTGTGAATCTGTCTATATGAAAAATATTCCTAGCAAAGTTCACACAGAGAAGGCTTAAAGTTGTTATTAGGCATGTAAATTGACTGCTTTCTCATTTATATGCAGGCAAAATTCTTTAATTTATTAATCTGATTAGCATAGAAAATTACGGCACTCATTGTCACCAAGAAGTCTCATTCAAGGAAGGTTTTATAAAGCCATAACTGAACGGAAATAGAAAATGCATAAGTGGCTTTAATTCTTTTTCCCTTTCAAAAATATTTTTCTTTAGAGGGAAAAAAATTTTGAGAAAATGTACTGATTGCAGAATCTGTAACTTTCTTGAAATATGCTTCACCCATACGTATTTTGTTTTCTTGTTTTTAATTCATAACAGAGGAAGAAGATTATTGAACTTAAGTTTTAAAGTTCGTAAGGGGAAAAATAGCTTAGAGGAACTGTACTGTGGCAATGTAGGAAGACACTTAATTAACTTGGGCTTCATTTAAAGCTGTAGTGTAAATCTTTTAAAAATTAATCAAAGTCTCTGCTGAATTATATCTTAGCCAAGTTTTACAGTCAAAAGGATCTTAAATCAGTAAGACCTGTCACTGTGAAAGCAGTGGTAGGTTTTTTCACATTCTCTGCAAGCTCATCTGCTCTTGGGCTTGAAAGTCTTCCCTGGGTCCATTTGCTCTAGCAACAGCTGGCTTTTTGAGGCAGCACATTTCCAGCTCACAATTAAACAGTATTCTAGCTAATTTGAGCTCAGGCAGATGAAGAACATCAATGACAGTGAGTTTCCTCCCTCCCACCCTCTGCTTGTTCAGTTTTTAAAAAAAACCTTTATTTTACTTTAATCACTCTTTAGAGACATGGTTGCTGGAATTCTCTCTTCATCATGGTGTCCAGCTGAGAAATTGTTCTCCCATCTTGCTGAGGCAAAAGGAGAGAGTGTCAGCCCACACATGCTGCAGATGTGGAAGGGGGCAAACAGGGGGAAGCAATGACAATTAAAGAGCATATGGTCAAAAATAAATCTGTACAGTAGTGCCAGTCCATATTAATCACAAGATTAAGAATAATAGCGTATCTGTACAAGTAGCATGCTAAATCTCCTATTACATTTACTAGCCTTCATATATCTGTATCTGTATGTTTATCAGGGTGTCTTACATGATATACTATATGAAGTGAGGGAGGATTTATAATACATTTTGTGTAAATGGATCTGATAAAAACTGCAAAAAAGGCACAATAAAACATTAACATCTGGAAAGACGTATGCCACTGGAATAACACACACCAATTATGTGTATGAATGCATGAAAGAACAATAGAACTGAAGCTTTATCTTAGCAGAACTGCAGTATGCCAAGCTTTTTACATCTGGGTAAAAAATGTAGTCTCTAAGTTTTCATCTCAAGTTTACCACTGTGAGGAGGCTTCATGCTGTATCACAGTTAACGTGTTACTTTGAGGTCTTGGGGTTTTGTTAGTAGAAATAACTTCATATGTTTTTGAGATGGGTCTGTTTTGCTCTGAACATGTGTGTGCCTTGGAGGGACTGAAGAACAGGCTGAACTAAACTAGGAAAAATTTTGAGTGTGAATGAGGTTTTATCAAGCAAAACACCGCTTTTAATAGGTCTGCTTATAATACTTGTGTTCTCCTAGGAGCATGCAGGGAGGGGATGGGTGACCAACTCTACCTTTGTGACTGTGTCCATATTAAGAGTACATGGTCTGGATAGTGAACTGGTATTCTGTGTGCAGGCATGAAGGTAAATTTGGGGTAGTTATAGCAGTAGTTAGTATATATAGAATATCACTATATATAATAACTATATAGTATATATAGTTATATA
>NW_009923224.1:0-9483 GCF_000696875.1 Nestor notabilis
CGCCGCCGGGGCTCCCCTCACAGGAGTCGCGCCTTTCCGTCAGCGAGATAAACTGCGTGTGTGTGGAGAGCTGAGGTACAGAGTCATCTCCGGGCAGCCCAGGTGAGCCCCGGGGGTAACTGCTCCCACCTCGCGAACTTCCCCTCTCTTGAAGAGGTTCGCTAAGCACCACTGCCACTAGCAAGCGTCAGTAATAAACTGCGTCCATTTTCAGCTTAGTTTTCACAAATTACGTGACAAAGTAGACAAAATAATGACTATCGCCAACTGGGTGATGTGATTTACTCCTACTCACAAGAAGAATGAAGACTGTAACTGTAATTCAGCGTTTTGGCTTCCTTGCAGGTTCTAGCGTTGGTACAGCCTCTTGGCTTGCTCAGAGGGCCAAAAGGTCTCATCTGTTGTTCAGGATTAGCTCTTAGCACTGTGTAAAGTTGGCGAGGAAATGTAGCTGTTCAGGTGCGGCTGTCAGACTGGTTTATGTTTGTTTTCTTTTGGGCCTCACCTTCTCTTACAGTTCTGCACAAGTTGCTGTTGACATTTGTTGTGGATGTTACCTAAAACTCAACAAGATCATGGATCTCTGGATTGAGACTGTACATGCAAGTTTATGGGCAGTGTTTCCCAATCCTAGAGATTACCTGTTCTGTAAGAACTACAGTGAATTCCAGTAACACCATCCCTATTCCTAAAGCCTTCACACAAATAGCAACTATTACGTTGAATAAAACACTCTGTTCATCACTACTGAAAAGCTAGTAGCATGACCTTGCTCCATTGCACATTTACCCCTTCTGAAGTGTAGCAGTGGTAGCTGTATACAGCTGTTAGGAATCATAGAATCATAGATTAGTTAGGGTTGGAAAGGACCTTAACATCATCTGTTGCTAAAAAGCAGAAATACAGAATCACTGTGAAAGAATTACTTTGGCAGCCAAAGTGCCACCAACTCCATCAAACACTACAAGCAGTTCAACTGGAGTAAATGACATTTGGTGGCATGGTAATCCCTTTTACAGTACCATTTTCATTCTGATATTAGCTTTAGCTCTTACAGCTACCAAATGCCAAAAAAATTCTTGTGTTCACAAATCGCTTCAGAATCATACATAAAAATATCCAGTGCCATAAATGGTCCCCACAGTTCACTGAAACTTTTGGTTTCTATCATAGAATCACAGAATAGTTAAAGCTGGAAAGGACCTTAAGATCATCTAGTTCCAATGCTCATAAATGCCAAGTTTCTGGGTAGGAGGGACTGGCACAGACTTCATAGCTGTTTCCTTTGTACATCACCTATTTTCTGGTACTTGCCTTGTGGTTAGATTGGAATAGGAATTCTAAGTGGCTCTCAAGGGAGACGCTCATAATTTTGGGGCTGAAGGAGCAGAAGTGAGAAACTTCAGAGTATCGGGGGCGGAGGCAGCCCTGCCTGCTGATTCCCAGGGATTTCAGGAAAGAAAGTGGAACCTTGGCCAGAGCCAACCACTATAAGCATAAGCAGCCTGACTTCCACTGGGCTGAAGCATTAGAGCTGAAGTCACTCAAAACACTCCCCTCATACAGAGCTGAGTTTTGCAGTGGAATTGTGGTATGAAACAGAACACTTGATTTTTAAACAAAAGAAGTTGCTTACAACTTAAGTGACAACAAAGAGGAAAATTGACTATTGTACTTCATTATGTACTGCATCAAAGGCACTGCTTGCTAGTAAGTGTAAAATACTGCCCCATAAGAAAACATTTACTGGTAAAAATAACCTTTCTTCTCCCTCAATTTCTCTTACTTGTGTTATTAATTGTTGTATAGTTGTCATCCATTTATCTTAGCTAGAAGCTAAGAATAAATATTTTTAAAGCAGTATCAACACACTGCCAGATGACTTCAGGCTTTTCCTGGAAACAAATGATGCAGGTTCTGCTTTTCAGCCTTGTGTTGGACTGATGTGCTCTGAGTGATTTAGTTTTTGGTTGGTTTTTTTTTTAAAATGCAATACTAAGTATCTGAAACTGGTGCTGACCTTTTTCTTGCTTTCTCCTTCCCTCATTTGCATGAAAGAAGACAGTATGAAGGAAAAGGTGGCATATCCAGGTACATCCTTCTGCTTTCGTCAGCTTATCTTGAGAGAGAAGCTGTTTGAAAGAAAAGTTACTGACAATAGAATTCATAGCACGCAAACACAAGACAACCATTCCATGCCAGTTCTTCCTGAGTTTCTTGCAGTATGCTAGGCTATCTCTGGAACCAGACAGAATTCATAAATGAACAGATGTATCTCTCCCACTTCCCACTACCAGCTGTTACACAGTGGACACAATTTGACTGTGTATTTGAGATAAGCCTTTTTTTGGTAGTTACAATTCCCTTTTATACATGAGCAAGGTCTGAAAGTGCAGGCTGGGTGGCCATCATGACCAAGAGAGACTGAATAATGGAAATAGGGGCTCAAATGTTGATCTTACTGGCATTATGTGTATGCACTGAATGTTGAAAGTTGGATGCGAAACAGCTTACAGACAATTTTCAAATACGTAAAATGGGGCAGTGGCACAAATGTTGATCTTATTAATTTATAACATAATTATTGGAATAATAAGTTGTTTGTTTGGTTGGGGTTTTTTTATGTTTAGTGATAGTTTAGGCCTTATCACACATCTGCCAAAATGAGCAAACAGTTTTAGTATTTATGTAGCTAGAAGGGGTCAGGGCACACTTGCTGCTGCGCAGTAAGGGGTTGTAAGTAGAAACACAGGCTAATCAGATCTTTGGTTTTGTCTGAACAGGAATAGGAGGGAACCTGTAACAAAGGAACCTCATGATTGCCAGTGTCTCCAAGAAAGAGAAGCTTCAGACTGAGGGAGCAGCCTATCAGTAGGTAATCAAGTAATTACTTGTCCAAATCTTAAATGGCTTCCAATAAAAATATCTCTGCCTGCATAGGCTGCCCTCTCGTGATGTGGAAACACTCTGCAAAAACTCCTAATAAGAGGAACTTAACGGCAATCTTGTAATACCAATCTGTGCTTTGTAACAATGAAAACCAATATACCAATGACTTTTAGCACAGGAACAAAATAGACACTGTGTTTTTCTCCAAGAATCTGTGTAAGAATCCTCCAGATTATTGATTCAGAGTACACAACACTTACCAGAGCCTTTTCATGCTTACTTTTCAAAAACAAGTAACGTTTACTGCCAATATGCAACGTTGTAGGTATCAGTAACACTAGTGAGCTAGTGCTCAGGAACAAGAGGTTCCATCACTGAAACTGAGTTCACATGTAGTCTTGTATGGGTGTCCTGCCTTTTTGTTGCTGAATAAACTTTTCTTAATCTGCTAGGAAGAGATACAGATGAATGTGTTCTGTAAGCAAGACTGAAAGTTGCAGCCTTGATTTTGCTCTTTGCCACGGATCAGGAAATGAGGCTCACAAGTTGAACGCCCCAAAACTATGAATTTATGAAAAAACAAGCCTACAAAAAACAACACACAGGACTACTTGCAGGCACAACTGATTTCAATCTAGGGGTCTGAACAAGGGTATAGAAGCCTTCATTTAGCATTCAGATAAGAAGTTGAAGACTTTTAACTTCCGTAAGGCCTTTCAGACATAAGGTGTTATTAGTAAAATAAATGAGACTAGAAGTTTAAATTGCTCAGTTATCCATTATAATAAAATACCGATGTCATTTTGCTTTAAAAATTGCTTGTCTTATGGAAAAGTTTCCTTAATGATTTAAGGGCAGTGTGAAGGAACAAATAATACTTTCTGTGGTATGTATGAATGGTATTAGGAATCTTTTTCATTTGCACCCATTAGGGTTTTTTTGCAGTATTTGCACACACAGCATGACAGAAAAGTCTAGGCTGGAAGATACCTCTGGAGATCACCTGGGACAACTTTCTATCGAAAGCAGGGCCTTAGATGAGGTTATCCAAGTGCCTGTCTAGCTAAGTCTTGAGTACTACCAGTAAGGTAGGTTCCACCACTTCTTTGGGCAACCTCACAGTTTTTTCTCACAGTGAAGATTTATTTTTATTTTTTTTTTGTATATCCGGACAGAATTTCCCAGGAAGCAACTTGTGTCTGTTGCTTCTTGTCCTGTCACCATCCACATCCTTGTGAAGGGAGTACCTCCATCTTCTCCATAACTATCTGTTAGGTATTGGAAGTCCATGATTTGATCCTTCCTGAAACATCTCTTCCCTGGGCTGAACAAACCCAGTTATTTCAAGCTTTCTTCAGAAGTTAATCTCCCTGACCTTCTAATGATCTTAGTGGCCCTCTGATTGACCCTCTCCAATTTTTCAATGTTTCTCTTGAACTTGGGGGACCAAAACTGGACACAATTTTCTTAAGGTGGGCTAAAAAGTGCAAAGTAGAGTGGAATAACTGTATCATTTTGTCTGCTGGCAACTCTTGCTAACATAGGCAATCATGTGGTAAACCTTTTTTGCTGCAAGGGCATGCTACTGGCTCATGATCAACTTACCCATCACAACCCCCAGACCCTTTTCTGCAAAGCTGCTCCCTGCACAGTTCATGCCCAGCCTGTATTTTTTCTTGGGATTATTCTGTCCACGTTGCAGGATTTTGCACGCTTTTAACTTTATCGAACTTCATGCAGTTGCTGCAAGTCCATTTCTGCTTTCTGTCAAGGTCCTTCTGGTTAGCATCCCTGCCACCTCACTATCATCCGTGCCTCCCAGATTGCTATAGTCTGTGAGCTTCTTGAGTGTGTACTCCATGCTATAATCCAGGCCATTAAGACATTAAAGATCATTGTCTCAATATTGTCCCCTGAAAGATGCCACAGGTCACCAGCTGCCAGCTGGACACTGCAGCACAAGTCATAAACTTTTGAGCCTGGCAATTCAGCCAATCTTCCAAGCACTATATTGTCCACTTCTCCAGTCTGTCTTTCACCACTGTGGTGATAATATAATTAACAATATCATTAAAGCATTTGGACAAGGCATTTGGGGGCTCTGGTGATGGAGGAGCACTTATCTTCCAATGATTGTTTCTTTCATTCCTGGTTAGTTTTATTTTACTTCCTATTTACTCCATTTCTGGTGTTGGAATATAGGATGATTAATAGTCTAATCTAATAATCTAATAGTGATAAGCCACTATTAGACCTGACATTATACCTGTAAATAGCAGCATGTGGGTTTGTCTAATGGGTTCGTATTAAGGAGTTTGTATAAGATGACCCAACAAACTCGATCTCTTTTCAGTTTGATTTTATATTACAAAGTTTTTAGTAGGACACTTCCAGTTTTGCATCTGAATTAGAAGAATAAACGTCTGAATATAATGGCTTTATTTAGCAAGCTTAAACCTGCTTTTTTCAGAACCAGCAGATGGTTTATATATCCCTCAAGATAAGAGGTGAGTTAAAGTCCAATTAGACAGTGAACTCTCACTCATTTCTTCTTCTCCAATGAAAACAATTAGACCTGTTTGAAACTTACAATATTTTTCTTCGGACATTTTTCCTGGTGATTGTCATGTATAGATGAGTGAGAGAATAACCCTTTGACTGCAGTTTGCCCGTTATATGTTTTAAATGTGGTTATCTGAAAAGTAGATTGTATGTTGTTAGACTTCTCTTAGTTTTTGTCTTCCAGCAGGATGAATGTTGAACTATTCCAGTCATTGCTTCCTCTGGCTGAAAACCCCTCTCTTTCAGAGTGAACATACTCCTGTCTGAGCTGTGTTTTTTCCATACAATTTTTTCACATGAAGAAGCAGTAGTTGCCAAATACTTAGGGAGGAGTAGAATGGACTTCAAAGCATTCTTAAAAGAGCACTGATGGAAGAAACCTCATGTGTTTCTTCCATGAGTACCTATCAGGTAGAGTAGCATGGGGAAAATTAGCAGTGCACCTTTAGGTAATTGAAAAGTCAACTTTTAAACGTGTCTGTTTAAAAAAAAAACCTGTCATTTTTCATACCTTGTCCAGCAGTTCCTGTGAACAGTAAAATGTCACCCACAATTCATAGAGCTTCCCATGCTGCAGCTTTTATCCTTCCATTGTTTGTCACCTTTTCTTAACATAAGGTCTGACAAGCAAACAAGCGTTGCAGAGATACTAAAGTGAGACTCATATTTTATTTATTTGGAGTTAAAAATCTGTACAGGACACTCTATAAAATAGGACCTGGAGAGTTAGCAGGTAACGTGAAACATAGCACTAATTGCTTAGCATTGGAAATTTTGGCAATTTGGAGCTGAGATTCCTAAACTGCTTGCTTGGGAAGCATCCATGCCGTATCATGTAACACACATAGTGTTGGGGATAGAAAGACAGGAATACCATTCAGTTTACCATAAGTATGTATTATGTCTTTCAGAGCAAAATCACACTCTGCTGATGCTCAAAATCCAGATGAATATGATTTCTTCCCTCATGTGGACCTTAGGAAGTATGCTGTAGAATGATTCTGCCATTGGCCAGTTCTGTGAGGGGAGGAATGGAGAAAACAATGAGAAAAGTAAGGAGTGAAATGGACTTTTCCTCTCTCATTTTTCTTTTAAAGTCCATGCAAAGGGAGATGCCATGCCCAAAGTAGAACATCATTTCATTAGTCACCTTAAAAACCACTGAGGCACATTGAGGTTCTCACTGCCTTGCCCCCTTCTCCTTCCCCTCTGCAGGGTCAGAGAGTTCTTTGCTTTCATCCCTAAGAGCCCTGGTATAATCGTAAAAAGTGTCTCAGATCTTTACAAGCCTTAGTGCACCCTTGGTAAACAGCCTTACTCTCATACCCCTTCCCACTCGAGCCCTGGGAACATTTCCTCCTCCCCTCAAAGCAATATGATGAGATTAAGTAAAAGCAGCAGCTTCGCAACAATCCTTAACTCCTTGAGAACTGAATTCCTTGTTTGGACTTGCTGAGCCTAGAATAAGGAGGTTGGAAGTAGTTCTGACAAACTCAGGAAAGCTTGAGGGATCTGAAGATATTTCCTTTTTCTTACTTCCTACTTCCATCTCAGTTAGTGTTCTTCTCCACAGCCTCTTATCCTGCTGCCATCCTCCAAACCAAAAGATGCACAAGTTCAAAAATATTCCTGAAAATGCCTTTAGTTAGTTGCAGTATGGCTTTGCTGAAACATGTGAGAGATGTGAGCACAAACAGCACATGTCAGGGAGCTATGTTCCATGGTTTATACTAGAAACACATGTAGGATATATTAACTCAAATTCTTGTTTACCATACTGATCTGCAGGACCTGCAAAGCAGTGGAGATGACATCAAATGCAAAGGCAGAGCTTACTCTTCCTTTCTTTCCTACTCATTGTTGTCTTGGAAAATGTTCTTTCTGTATTCGTGTTTTAATTACTTTAAGAAAACCAATAAAAATTTCTGGCAAAAACTGGCCAAGACGAACTGTATTGCTGCCCCTGGAAATGTTATTCCTGGATCAGAAAAAGCTGTTTGCCAGTGCAGTGATCTCATTATGAGAACTTCTTAAAAGCAGGATTTCAGGAAATGCTCATGGATGATGGTAGCAAAAGCACTGAGTCCGGGGGCCTTTAAGTCAGGAGGGTATTTTGATGCTGTTGGCTAGTGGGTCATGTCTCTGTAGCCCATTTGCAGTTTATTTAGTCAAAAGTTGTGCAGACAATGATAAATTCAAAATCAGCTCTGTAACTGGATCTAGCTATTAAAATTCTTTAACATTAGTCTTTGACAACACTAGCTTTGTTTGGAAAAAGAAAGGAAATAAATTGGCAAGGACTAAAGGCAAGCTGCAACAAAAAAATAAATTGTGGAGCCTCTGAAGTACAGAACAGTATGTGAAGGACTTAATACATTACAAATAAACCTGTGCATTGCTTACCATCCTGCCAAAACAATTGCAATAGCAACCCAGCCGTCTAAAACATCCAGCTTTACAAATCGAATTCATAAGAAAACAACTTCTAACCAGTCACTCCACTAGAGATATGAATACAGGAAACTAAATTTTGTTTCCAAAGAAGTGCAGTAAGGACTTGGCCACAGAAAACACACTATTGTTTGAAATCTGCAGGAATGTGTGGTTAAAATGGCAGGACTAGGATTTCGTTGTACAAACAAAATCCAAAACGAGGTCAAAGTGCCCTACGAGAAGACACTCTCTTGAAAAGTAGCCACTTGTACTGCTTAGAGGAAGAATGTATTTTGTTACTTTGGTTACTGACCTTGTCATCCAAAAAAGCCCAAATCTTTAATCGCTCACAAATCATTAAGTGTTAATTAGAAAATATGTCTGTTTGCTCCCCTGAGAGAACTGCTCGCTCTTAGCACATTCCAAATAACATCAAATATTTAAAATGTAAGAAATTAATAAATCACATTTTCATCTGAAGTAAAATAAGCTCCTTACTATTTCTGTTTCTTCTTAGTGTCCAAATACACCAGGAGACTTACCTCTGCACCTTCATCTGCAGTGGAAGGTGAGTGACAAGCAGCTCCACCAGCGAGGACTATCATTCTGTTTGAATCTGTTCTGCAAAACACGCATGTAAATCAACAGCTCTACACTCATCCCCATCCCTAAGATGGTTCTGCTGCCCTCCCCATGGAGCAAACCACAGCATTCCTGCAGATCTTCTCACTTCAGCAGCAAGCCTGCTGTGCAGATACACTTCTCTCCATAGTAATTAGTGCACACATACACATACATTCTTCCAAATGTGTACACATAAAAATACAAATCTGGGAACTGGATCATCTGAAAAGAATTTTTGGATTAGCATATTTTCTGAGGACTAGCACACATTACAAAGGCTCTTATTCTGTACACTGTTTGGAAATTCATCATCTTTGTTCATTATTATGATAGGTCTCCATGCACGTAAGAGTCAGCTCCTTCTAAGGCTGCCTATTAGAAGAACCCAATACTGTTATTCCTAGTGAATTCTTATATATGTTTAAGTATTTTAATGATCACTTAACTAAGTCTTACAGGAAAAGCAGTATAGAAAGGGAGAAAACTCAGCTTCTGCAAATGTTTACTCTTGTTAAAGTCAGTGGAATATGCATTTAACTCTTCATGGGAGCACTGAGGTGCTGCCTGAGACACAGCAATAAACCAGATTCAGCTTGCAGATAGGCATCTTTCAATCTCATTGACTTAAGTGGATGTTGCCACAGGCAGAATTTGGACCTGTGTACTCTTAAAATGGAAAGTGTTTTCATAGTGATCGCAGGTATTAATACTAAATGTGCACAGCATGAGCCCTGTCATTAATAGACGGAGGGAGTTTGGCTCAGGCTGAGAGAGCTGGGCTTTTTCAGCCTGAGAAGAGAAGACTCCAGGAAGACCTTAGAGCAGCTGCCAGTTTTTAGAGGGGCTACAAGAAGTTTAGAGGAGGGTCTTTGGACAAGGGTCTGTAGTGACAGGACAAGGGGGAATGGCTTTAACCTGCATGAGGGAAGATCGAGATGAGATCTTAGGAAGAATCATAGAATCATAGAATAGTTA
>NW_009923225.1:0-12504 GCF_000696875.1 Nestor notabilis
CATCAAATTGATGTCCCTCCAATTTAGAGACCTGAGATCTGAGATAATGAAGGATTAATATTATATAAAAGATCTGCTGATGCGCAGTTGCTGAGATTCACTAAAAACTTCTTGAAGGGTGACTATTCTGGAAAATCCTGGATGCGCAGAAGTTGCTTTAGGTATAAAGTCATCAAATGGACAAGGTTTAGGTGAAAGAGCATGACCTTTAGAACACATTATTTTTCTTCTTTTTTTTTTTTTTTTTAATTTTTTGCCAAATTCAGGTGATAATTTGAAGTTTCTGCTTCTACAGCATTTAAGCAGGATAGAGTGTTATATCGAGCAATGCAGGCTTTTCCCGAGCTGGGAAAGCCTGGCTAAGCAAGGAAACACAGACAGCAAACAGCCTGACCATAACAGTGGATGCTTGGTAGAGCCCTAAGGGTAATGGTATTGAAAAAGTGTCTTCTCCTGAGAAATATACTTCTCTCTCCCTGTGAATTAATAACCCTAGTAAGTGCAGGTACTACAATATAAGCATGCCATGTGCCTGTTGTAAGATGCCCCATTTCTTTCCCAGGAAGAAGTTCCACTTAAACACAATGAATATGATTATACTTGTTGAAACCAGAAATATTGGCAGTGACTTTGAGTCCCACTAGTTTAGACTGATATTTTCTTTCCTGGATAAAAGAGGAAGATGATGGAGGTTGAAAGATGATGCATGAAGGAAATGTTAAGACAAGAACACACAACAAAATTTAAAGCAATTTGTAAGGGAGTTTGGCTGCTAAATTTGAGTGTAGAGTTGTTTTTGCTGGAGTTCATAAAAGTTGCACTCTCTCCCTGTGTGCTTTTGTCTAAATATTTCACAAGAGAAGGGATGTTTCCAGCCAAACATTTGCTGACTATCTTGAAGGGTTTCTACAGCAATTCAGTATGCCTGCCATCTTTGCTATGGACCAGAGGCTTCCTGGGTGGCAAGTCTGGCTTATACAATATTTGACTGTTGGTCAGGTAGTTGAGCTAACATCTGAACCAATTTTGATGATTTCTGATTCACAGTTTTCACTCTTTGTGTTTAAAAAAAGTTGTTGGGGCTTTTTTTTTGGGTGGGTTTTTTTTTTGTTTGTTTGGTTTGGTTTGGTTTGGTTTTTGGTTTGGGTTAGGTTTGGTTTGGTTTTGGGTTTTTTTCATCACTATTCTGCTTGTGCTTGTTTTGGCCTTAGCCCCATTTATTGCAAAGATGAGAAATAGCAGCTTTAAACACCCCATGTGCAAACCTCCTGACAGAAAACAGGTCTGTGTCAGGAACCACAGGAAGCTTAAGATCTGTTGACCTAATATAAATCTAATAGAGACAGCACTGACTGCACCTGTATTGATATTTTACTTCAGATCTCTTGCTGTGTTCCAGCTTGGTTCATGTTGTGCATGAACTAGAATCCTTTCTGGGGAAAACTAAACTAGATCTCCACTTCAGATGAGGGCCCAAATGTCTTCCAGCCACTTGCTAATGTAGGCATTGCAGTATGCTAGACAGTAGGGTGGACCACATATGATACTGGGAATTGCGTTACATGGGCCTTGTACAGCATTTGATTATTTCCAAAACAGGGGGAATTAAGGACTGTATTTGTGCTTCTCAGAACACTTTAGTGGTCACCTTCCAGGCTTTGCCTTCAGTTTGCTGAGGAATAAAATCCAGGGGATGTGTCTGGGGTGGGGCATAGTAAGCAACTGTGACCGTGCCAGAGCTACCAGGTGGCTGCAGTGCCATGTGTGCCATGTGATTCTCACATTGAATTCTCAATACAAATTTCTCCTCGGCCTGCAATAAATCTGCATCTACATACAGTGAAGTATAAGGCTGTCCAGGATGGGATGGTTTTATCTATCAGTGCCTCCAAGGTTCTTTTTACCCTATCACAGAACTGTTACTGATTCATAATCTACAGCGTTTGCCCTGGATATGGATGACCTGAATACTAAGCCTATGGAGGATCAGACACCAGCTGCTGTTGTGCTTAGTTCAGGGATTTAGTCCTAAATCTGTCTCAGTTAAGTGTCCAAACCAGTAGGTTAATATGGAAAGTTTCCTTCTTGCTCTCATTTACCACAAAAGTAATCCTGAATCTGAGCAATGTTTTCAATAAGACACTTTCACACATGAATTTAGACTCTGACAGGCTAGTTATTTCCCAAGAGGCAATTCCAACTCATCTCTGCTCAGGGCAAACACCTGACACCACTCAAACACTGCTCCCACTTCCAGCGACTTCATGCTAAACTAAACCCCACTAGACTAATGTGCCAGTTACAGTATAGTATCTTTAAAAGAACATCCCTTTTAAACATACCTTTCATCCCTTTATCTTTTAGAACATCCCTTAGAAATATCCCTTTTCCACTGTTTTATGAGTAGTTTTTAAACGTTTTAAATGTAGAATTCCCCCCCCCCATTTAATAGAATGGTGTCAACCATTATAGTCCTTTCCTGGATTTGGGATAATTTTACCTTCAAGAGCCTTCAGAGTTTTTTCATGGTTTTCAATACTCCCTTTCATAAAGTATTCACATTGTGCTTGCTTTTTTAATTAACGGAGCTATAGGATGCTCCGGACTGGATGTCTGTTTTTCTGGTTCTGCTCTTTTCTAGACTATCCAAACCAGAACACTTCCAGCAGCAATTTCATTTTTTTCTGTGCCTGTAACTGTCATTAAATCTTTACCTTTTGGCCAATATGCAAGGCCACAGTGAATTATTTCTGCTGAAAGGGAAATTGCTGATCTGGGTCAGGTAATTCTCTGCCACAATCTGTTTATATTAAAAATACTATGCATGGATTTCTGAATTTGATAGGAGCTATTTGCTCTTTTCTTGTGCTAGACAGTACTGATGGAAATAAGATATATCCTTACAGTGTTTGGCTGCACTCAGTTTAAGTGGACCTGCATCTCAGCTGAGTTAAATGTTAATTTTACTCTATGTGCTCCCTGCGATAGCTTCTGTTGTGCCATATTCACTGGTTATATCATTATTTCTGGCAGAAATTCTGTTCCCTGGCATTTTTTAAATACCGTATTTGTTAAGAATGGCTCTAAATTCAAAGCTTGTGGTACCTGTTCTGGTTTAACAGTCTATGCTGGACATGCTTGAGATTGCCTGACATCCTGCTACTTTGTGCCATCTGCTACAAAAGGTCTGGAAACAAACCCTGAGTTTGCAGATTTTTCTAAAAAGATTTCTTGGTGGAAGAAGAGGACATGCCAAGGGCCACTCAAAGTCAGGAGTCCTATACTGTTTGTGTAGTCTTCCTTATCCATGGTGTATGAATTTTCTATTTGAAGGATGCTATCTGGTATGGGAATTGTGATTGTTCCTGTGTTTGAAATGTTGTTCCATGAGCACTTATGGGTCTAATTTCAAATATATCACACTAAATTAAAACTTGGTCTCCTGGGACCAGAGGCATATTTCTTTCATGATCTGTATGTGTCTTTGCTCAAAGTGGGCAAAGACATGTCAAAAAACAATCTGCAGAACTGGGCAGATAGATAGATAAGAAATTTTTATGATCTTGTATTTTGATATTGCATTGTGGCTTGCTGCATTTGCATTTGGGTGCTTGTTAGCAAAATCCCAGAGGCAGGGGTTAGGTAGAATCTCATGTGGTTGTTAAAGGGGGAATTAATCTCTGGTAGCTATCATATTCCACAATAGAGCCAAAAAGACACATGTAAATGAGGAGGGTGAAGAAGAGATCTCATACAAGTATGGGGTAAGGTTTTTTTTAATAGGGTTCTGAATTAAATGAAAGTGTGTAATGTCTTTGGAGATTGACTGGATTCAAGTTATAACAAAGCAAACTTAAAGAGCTACACCCATACTATGATTTGTACCTCCTGTGTAAAGATTGTCCATAATTTGCTACTGAAAAGACCTTCCAGAGCTAAGTAGCGTTGTTTCAGGAGAATGCTAAAAGTTGCATCCTTTTGAGAAGGCAATTTCTTATCTGCTTCTTAATGCCTCTCATCATACTATTTACAAATATGAAGTTGTACAAATCTGATATGGAGGTCTAACCTACTGCTATAATCCTTTAGAAATACTCTGTTCCAGCTAGAGGGAAAAGAGATGAACTCATTTTGTGTGTGTGTGAGTTTAGGAAGTTTTTTGGTGCATAAGCCTGCAGGTTTCCACTGGAGCCCTGTGAAAGCAACAGCAGGTTCCGATCCCTTAAACTTATTCTGAGGCCCACATTAGCCTATAAAATACAGGCTAAAGTTGAAAATAAAGTTTTAATTAGCAGCTATCACTTGTGAGACTGCTGCTGACAGTACCTGGCTTGTTAAAATGGGTCATTATTTATGAAACAGTTATTAAAGCAATTCTGTTTCAGAAAGATTGGATGTGTTCCTGCTCACCCATTTCTCAACACATTTCACTACTGTCTTCCCAGTCCACACTGTTTTCTCCTTCTACACCCACACATGGTCATCATTGCTTTTTGATATATTCTTCATGACGGCTACAGACTCATGTCACTTCACTCCCAGTCTTTTCAGTGGAATAAGTTTGTTTGTGTGTTTGTTTTTTGAGGAATGGAGAGGGATAGGCAGGTATTTGGTGATGATACTTTGAAACCCTTTGTCTCACCTTACATAGGCGGGAGACTGTGCCTGCTGAATGTTAAATAAGCTGGACAAGCCGAGTACAGGAGAATACTGTGGCTCTGCCAAAGAATCTGAGAACTTGGGTGTACAGACACAGTACTTAGGCTCCACTAACCTCCAAACAAAAGTATCATTCTAAAGCCTGAATTGTTCTAGGCTATAGTGCTACAGACCTACATAGTCCACAAGAGAACATAGATGGAAAAGAGAATACAGCATGGAAAAAGTTTTGGTTGGTTTAAATAGTTACCCAGGTAAACTAACTTTGGGCACACTTAAGCAACTGGTTCAGAACATCCTGATAAACATTTTAGTGCCAGGAAACTGGCTATTGTGAGCAGTATCTCTTTTAATTGATTAGCCTATAGCACCTTGTCAAACCTCAATGAAATCCAGTTTGGACTGATGCTGAGTGGCATGATGCAGATGAGCTGGGCTGGAAGATGAACACCAACACCCTCTAGTATTGCAGAAACTGGCTCATTTTGCATATCGCAGGTGCCTCAGAGGCCACTTCTGAGTCTTACCAAGGGGTCATACTGGAAAAAGGTCTTTCTTATTCAGTCAGTAACACTTCAATATCTTGCGATAATAATGAGTGTCTCCAGATTAGACACAAGTAACCTAGCTTCCCTTAATTTTCTTTCTGTAAAGTATGTTATGCATGACAAATTGCTTGGACCTGGTTATAAAGCTACACAGGACATGCAGTGGTTAAATTAAAACAACAATGCATAAAGCTAAGTTTCTTCCTCATGTCATAGCTGAATTACATGAACAAATTGGTGCTGGGCCACTCTATCTGTGCAGTGCAAGAATTAGGCTCAATCCAGTGCCCCATGAAATGAATAGAAAGGCTCTGGCTCCAATGGGCCTTCAATCAATCTCATTCTGCAGACAGCTGAATGGTAAAAAGAGCTTGGTAATTCCTGATGATTTACTCTTCTGTAATAAATGAGTATTATTTTATTTTGGGAAAAATAGAAGGAAAGGGAGGGAGGAGGCGGAGGACAATCTGATTTTACTGCAGGAGAAAGAAAACAGAGGAAGGAGTTTATAAAAAATTGTGCTGGCAAAAATAAATCTTCTCCTTATACAAATCATGCTGTTTGAATAACTACCACCCATTTCAGTGAATTAAGCTACTTTAATTAATTACAGTAGGTTTTTCAGAATACTTCATATAGTGTTTTGCTGATCAGTAATAAAGATTGTTAAAAATACCATTTGCTAAGTGTGTTATATTATAGCCTGACACTTGTGTGCTGTTTTAAAAAATCATCCTGTCACAGGACACTAATGACTTAACAATCTAAAGCTTGACAGTTTGTGAAACCTTGGAGTTTAATCTAGATAAATTTTCTTGTTTATATAGCTGTGTAATCAATGTGTGCAGGAGAGTTATGGTCCTATGCATCTATTAGCTCTACTTCACATAAATATTACATTTTATCAATGGACAAATGCATCACTTTATACAGGAAGGTATCACAGAAAGAAATTTAGAATTTTACTGAGAACTTCCTGCTGTATTTTTATGGCATATTGGATGTTTATAGGATATGGTATAATTTTTCATAAAGCTTCATGATTCACTGTAACAAATAATTGATTTCATACAAATAAAAAATTACCTGGCTTGGGAAATTTGAACTTTCTTAGCTATTACTTGTTTGCATACTTTGAAGAAAACTGTTTCTGATTGGATATATCTTAAAACTGTAGTTCTGTTCTATATATGTCACTTGTGAATGGATGCAATAAGCATGTTTTTAGAAGAGTTGTTGATATTGGTCTTGAAAATATATGTTTCTATACACTTAACTATAGGAACAGAAAATCACAAAATGGAGCATAAGTGAAAAATATGACAGGGGAGGGGTTCTGCTTTACAGTGTAAATTGTTAGTTGCTATTGAGATCTGCATTGGAACTTTTTTCAGTTCTAATTTAGAATATAAAAAAAATGATCATCTAATCTTCACTTCTGCATAATATACCTCTAGACATATTTATACGCTTGAAGGCATAGAAGACAATATTTAGACAATATTTTTATTTGTGAGGTAATAGTCTGAGAAAAGAAAAAAATTACTAGGGGTGGATGAATTGCTTTTGCAGATCATAAATTTATTAAAACTGCAGCTTAGTGAAGGAACAGAACTACCTATGCATTTAGGCAAAGTTGGTGAATAGATGACCTAAAATGAATGAAGTAGATAAGAAGACTGGAAAAAAAAAAAGTGAAAAATGTTTTGCTTGCATGTTGTCTAAATGAAACAATTTAACATTTCATTTTGAAACAGTTTCAATTTGAGAAAGACTCTATCTTCTGTGAAATTGAATTTTAAAAGAAAATGAAACAAAATTATGAAACATAAATTCTTTGAGGATGATGCAAAATAGAAACTCTATTTTAATTTGTAGAGAAAGGAATAGGAGATCTGGTAGAGTACAGGTAGGAAACATTCATGATTCTCTCAACTTTACTTATGTTCTCTGTTATGCATGCAGCCTTAGAAAAATATCCTGTGGTTGAAATTGTAGTTGTGTTACATCTGTGGGAGTTCCATCATGAATTTGAAGGGATCCATGATTTCATTCTCAATCTTTATGTCCTTAAGAAGAATTTCTGCACTTATTAAATAAATATAGAGAAAAAATGGGAGTTTGAAAGGGAAAGACATGAGAGTAAGAGTCTTTTTGAGATGGGTGGATGCGGAGGATGTTCTTCAAAAACAGTTGGAGCTAGACATATACCCTATCCATTTCTCCTGTGTTTCTCCCCATTAATGATCCCTCTTGATTCATTCTTTCTTCGGTATTTTTCTGCAAGAAAGAACATTCAGTAAGTGCTGTATTAGAAAGCTTTTCTAATACATTGTAGAAATAGGATGTTACTTGGACAACATAAATGAAACTGTGCTCTTAGGAATGTCTTCAAATCTCTACTTGGGATTAATTCTTTTATTTTCATTTTCTCAGAAAAAAAGCATAAGTCAGTCTTTCAGTGATGGACACAGCAAAACTTCTGACAACTTCTGTACCTGGTAGTAAAAGTTAAACTTTAAGCATTCACTAACTTTGTGCCATTTTGTTTATAGTTCATTCTGGGTGGATATTTGCACATTTATGACTTGACACTTTGTGTGAATGGAACACAGGCCATCTGCACAGATTTCACACAGAAATACATGTTTCTTCATGCAAAAATGTTTAGCCAAAAATTCAGAAATAGATTTAAAATCCTTCAGTCTATGCATTTAGTATCAATCTTATTATTTCTTCATCTCTACAAAGCTTTTTTTTTTTTTTTTTGTGGAACTTTTTCCAACTGTGAGTAGAATGCAGATTCAACACTGATTTTTTCTCTAAGTGGTTTAAAATACTTTAAACATGAATTATTTGCATTCAAAGCCTTGATCTTTGTTCTCAAGACCTTAAAAATGCCAAGAAAAGCAGAACATCTTGTCATTTGTTTTCATCCACACACATTAGTAACATTCCATTTCCAGAAAGTAATTCTGATTCAACCTCTTTTAATTGAAGAAACAGGCAATTTCTTCTGTAATTTTCATCACTTGCTATTTGTGAATGAAGGGACTTGACAACCCACTATAAAGGCTGGACAATCCTGGACATTTTTTAAAATGACCTGTCCTTGAAATGTCTTCTTATTATTGCATTTTTATAGTTTCAAGGATGATGATGATGAGAGAAAAGGAGTTAATAACATGCTATACATATTATGCAACTTTAAAGTGAACCATAGCATGACCTACTCTATGAAGCCTACGTAGGCAGAGACTTTTGAATTCTTAGAAAAAACTTTGCATCAGTAAATAACATCTAGACAAGAAAAAAAAAGCCTTGGAAAAGAGCCTATTTGTTCATATGGCCTATTGAGTTACAACCAGCTTCCTCTAGAATAATCATGCAGTTTTTGTAAAAACAAACTTGTAGCATTGCAGATGAAGCTTTAGAAATGTAGAGATGTTTGGGTTATTTTTGTATGTTTTCAAAAGCAATTGAAAGTTTAAAATAAAATATGGCTATATTCACAAACTGCAAAGACTTTATGGTCTTATTCTGGCTAATCTAGCCAGGTGCAGAGAGTTTGACATTGCTGAGCACCTCTTTTGCCCAGTGATTTACTTAAGAATTGGGTGCACAAAGTGAAGGATCAGGCCTTACGCTTGATTAATATCATCTACAAAACAATTTCAAATGATCATGGCCAACGTGTTTATGAATAAACTAAGGGATCTCTCATACTGTTGTATCAGTGTCCCTGGGACAACTTGAACTGAAGATCTTCCAGTGGTCAAGCTTTGTCATTCAGAAATTCTGCAGAGACTGCTGGCTTACCTGATTACACTTGTTACCTTAATCTCAAGATTGGCCTATGCCAAATCATGTTCTTCTTGAAGCAACTTGGCAGTCTCCTCGTCTCTTGCTCTTAGTCTGTATGTTCTGCTCCTCAGAGAATCTAATTTATTATCTCTTTTAGTAGCTATCAATGGCTGTCAGATGTTCTTCTTTTCTCTTAAAACTGTTCCTAAATTAGCCTGTCATGTCTTCCTTGAAGAGCACATGTAACACTTGTCCTCATTCCTTCCACAGTGAGAAGCCACAACTGCTGCTCAAAACTCTTATCAGAGCTGATGCCATCAAAATTATTCTGGTTAAGATTTCTCATTGTCTTAGCAGCTGTCTTAGATAGAAAAGCCTGACTTTTGTTTTCAGGCAATATCTCTCTTAATTAAGATCTGTATGATTTCTTTTTTTTTCAGGTTTTGAATCCCTTTGACAGATAAAGCAGAAGAAAAATGCCACAGTTTTTTTCTTCAAATAAAGATGTATCAGTTATTGCATTGTGTGCCTTTGTTGGCATGATTGTGGGAGGTTCTACAGAATGTATTGTATGATTTCTGGTGTCTCCTGGTAGACGGCATTAGCTTTTTAATATTTTTTCAAAAACCTGTAATCGAAGATCATTAGTTGCAGACAAAGTCAAGGCAAAACAAGAAATGTAACCATTTTGCTAAGGAAGGTCTATTTTCTCTTTCTCTATTTCTTGTGATCTCATTTCCCCAGTTCTCTAGCCTTTAAAATTTGTGATCTGACAAGAGGAAATTACTTTAGGAGTTCATATTAACTTTAGAAATAAGTAAGAAAATAAAATAATAATAATTAAAAAAAACCCTGAGTAAAGCTGAGTAAAACTCATTTATTTTTCTTAAATTGGCCATCCCTTACATGTCCTTTTGTGATTGGTGCTTGCACGTGTACAAATGAATAAGGAGAAAACAAAGTTATTTCCACTCTGTCACATGCTTCTTGAATAACCTTCATCCGAGCAGAGTACACTGCAACTAATCAGTGTGAACAAAGTTCTGCTTAGATCTGGTCTCAGGCAGCAAACCAATTCTGCAGTAAACTCCTTAGCTAGTTTACTTTGGAAGTCACAGGAGAATGTGATCTTAAAAATGTAAAAGAAGATCTTTGAGTTAGGCAGAGGTACCTAGTCTCTAATGGAGGAAAATAAAAAGGGAGTGATGTCCAATTATGTGTAATGCATAGGAGTGAGATATTTCACAATGCCTGTCCAATGACTACCACAGTCTTTCTTTACTGTTACTTATGGACAGCCTTTCTCTGATTCCCTTTATAGTGTTCACAGTGACATTGCAGTTCCACCTAATAAGGAACCACACTGAGATGTGATGATCTAATTTGTTATTTCATTGAATCAGATTCTGGAAATTGAACAAAATAATTTTTCTTCACCCACATTCTTTTCTCACTTACTCCTTTCCCTCTTCCCTCTTTCTTTTTTTTTTTTTTTTTTTTAGTAAGCAGCATCACACCAGTAGAACATGGTTTTGAAAAGATTATTCTAGAAGTACTGAAATTACGAATTACACTGTCTTGCCATTTTTATTCAATTTCAAACTTTAGGTTTAAAAGGCTTCATAGTACAAGATAAAATTATATCTGAAGATGTCTTCTCTCCTAAAGAACTTCCAATTTCTGAACAATAAATGCTATTCACGACTGATCTCTTGCAATTGCCATAAATAGCTCTTATGTTCTGTTCATCTATTATCACTCTATACTGAACGAATAAAGTTTGAAACTTTTAAGAGAACTATATTTTGAGTATTTTCCTGAAATGAAAGATCCATAAATCTTAGATAATCTGGAGTTTCATTGCGCATTCTTGAAGTAGAATCTGTTACTTGGAAAGTTTCTTCTCTTTTCTGTAGATGAAATAGCTAAGACATTTAATAAGTTTTAATATGGTGAGAATAGATAAAAGAGACAGACCCTCTGAATTTCACATATATTACATTATTGTACATTTGTCTACTGCCCAGGAATTTCAGTGTGAGTGAAGATGTCATCATACATACAAACATACCCCCAAATAACTGTATTTTTTGTTAGTGGAGTTACCTCTAAGAATTACAATGCTTGTAAATCTTGATAATGATGACCTGAGAGATCTTATCAGTAGATCCCAGGTCATGAATTTTACAAAGTTATCCCTGAAGTAGCTGCTTTGGTATACAGGCTTGAGGATTTGAGAGAAGAGAAATGAACTGCATGATGTGACTAAGACAGCTAATTAAAATATCATCAAACTCTCTAAAACATGTAAAAAATCATTAAAAGCAAAGAGTTTGAAAGCAGTTTAATTTCTCATAAATTTTCTTTGTACAATATAAGAGGAAACAATCATCTGGTCTGGGGAAAAAAGTGGAAAAAAAGAAAGTTTTTTAAAAAAATGGATTGTAATGGTTCTTGAAGCCTTTTATGAATTTAATACTACTGGGAATCAGCTTTACAGGATCTGTAAATACCTGCATCTAGTTTATCTGGTGATTGACATTCATACTGATGAAAAGATTTCATGACTCATGCATGATTGATAGACAGCTGTCATAAGAAAGTAAAACATAGCTTTTTTGGAGTTAAATAAAGAAAAAACTTGGGTTTGTCTCATTGACATTAATTTCAGTCAGTGATGCTGTTTTCTTTCCATTTAGAAACACAGAAACATACTTGAGATGTCTGAAGGCCCAGTCCAAATGACACCTAGGCATAGCCCCCAATTTCCTTGATGGCTTTCTTATTTACAACTGTAAGGTCAATAATTCAGAACAAACTAGAATGAATATTGGAGGAACAAGCAAGCAAGAAAAGCCTCAAACGGTTAAGCATTAAAATCATGTGGGTAAGAGTATTTGTGCTTAATGAGATATAGATACATATGCAGGCAGGGTGAGCGGGCAAAGAGTGGGGAGGGGAGCACTCGCCTCAGGAGCAGGGCCCGCTCTGGGAGCGCTGCTGTGGCTGCCTCAGAGGTGGCCAGTGCAGGCACCAGACAGAGCCGATGGGAGGGGAGGCTGCGGTGCAGAGCCTGAGGTGTAGAAAGTGCCTCGACTGGTCTCCTGAGGCGAGGGCGCACAACGGACAGGGCTGCGCTCGGTGTGCCCTAGTGGAGGACCTCCTGCAGCGGGGGCTGAGCTGCGAGAGGCTGTTGGTAAGCTAAAAGATGCCAGGGAAGCTGTGAGGAAACTGGGCTGCTTGCTCCAGGGCCAAACCATGCAGGGGCCAAAAGCGTCCATCATTGCTCACACAGGAAAGGAGGGCATTAACCCAGGAAGCTGGGAACTAGTAACAAAAAAAAAAGAAAAAAAAACCAAAACCGAGAAAAGGAGGAAAAGGACAATCAGCAGCAAGGGGATTCCTCCTGAATCCGATGTCCACACCCAGAACCACTTCACGGTTCTGCAAGGGGCTAATGATGAAATACCCAGAATACCAAATGGAATGCTGG
>NW_009923225.1:12951-47921 GCF_000696875.1 Nestor notabilis
ATTTAGAACATGGGACTTGATTTGGGAAGTCACGTCTACTGGAGGCTGGTGGAGGTCTAAGAAAGAAGGGGAAGAGCTGTTTTGGTAGGAGACTTGCCAGGCTGGTCAAGAAAGCTTTAAACTAGATGTGTTGGGGGAGGGGGTCATCAATCCATTCCTACACTCCCAGTCAGTTGCCAGCACCTATAATAAGTGCTTGGAGCGATGTAGAGATATTTCAGCTGCTCCAACCATTGAGTCGGCCTCATTTGGAGCTCAGCTCAGATGCCTCTATGCAAATGCCTGTAGTATGGGAAACAAACAAGAGGAATTCGAGATGTGTGCAAGGCTACAGGGATACGATGTCATTGGTATTGCAGAAACATGGTGGGATGGCTCCTATGACTGGAGCTACAGGCTGGGCAGAGAAAAGATTCAGAGAAGCCCCGCCGAGGAGGGCTTGGGGGTGGTAGTTGTAGGACAAGGGGTAAAGACTTCAAACTTAAACAGGGGAAGTTTAGATTGGATATAAGGAAGAAATTCTTCACAGTGAGGGTGGTGAGGCACTGGAATGGGTTGCCCAAGGAAGTTGTGAGTGCTCCATCCCTGGTGGTGTTCAAGGCCAGGTTGGACAGAGCCTTGGGCGACATATTTTAGTGTGTGGTGTCCCTGCTCATGGCAGTGAGGTTGGAACTAGATGATCTTAAGATCCTTCCCAACCCTAACTATTCTATGATTATATGATACAAATATCTAAACGTGTATATTCATTTTGCACGTGCAGGCAGAAAATACAAGTGTGTGGAGATGTCCACATGTACTCTGAAAGAAAGACAGAGGAAAAAAGGACTTTTCAGGACTAACTGCTAATCAGCAATGTAAGTCCTCCTCAAAATATGTTCTGTCACCTCCCTTTCCCTCCCCTCCCCTCTCACTTTGTCCTCTCTTCTCCTCTCTACTGCCAACTTACTACTCTATTCTGAAAGATCTTACGCCATCATCAGTGTGTTAAGAGAAAGTCTAAAAAATGCATTTTGAGTTTCTTTTTTTCCATGGCGCTTTGCTGTGTGTGAGTCTCCAGTTCCCAGGGAGTCTGTCCTCAGGGTTTGTTCTTCCGTATTTCTTCGACAAGAAAAGTTCTCTCTAGCTGTTCGTAGCACTGGTGTTTGGTAATGTATGAACCAACTTTTTTTGACAATACGGAACTTGTACTTAGGAATGTTTTCTAAACAGTTGCTCTCTTACTGCTCTACAGTATCCCTCCCTCCATCTTGTGTTTTGTTTCCCTGAGGATTTGCTTCTGAAATCCTGTAAGTAATATCAGGTTTGCAAGTAATTCCTATGCTTCTACATAAGCAGCGATTCCTAAATGTGAAGTAACAAAGTTCTTGCTTTTTATCAGAATCCAGAATTCAGCAGTAAGCTAATGTAATTACAAAAATAGCCTAAAAAATGTGTAAGATCATAAGTAAAACTAATACTCTTATTTCCACATACAAAGGGAAAAGAAGTCTACAAAGTCACTTATAGCATGTGGAGTTAGACAAAATCATAAAAACCAAGGGAAGCATTTTAATTTTCCATTTTGTAGAAACATTTTAATAATAGAAATTCCATTAATCTAATAGAAATAAATGTGAAGGTTGTTTACAAAGAGGAAACCTTTCATGAGATTTTTTTCTCCCTTCTACTATTGCCATGAATACCCTAAAATACAGTCCATCTGTAGTTACAGAAATTCACAAACTGGTCTTTATAATGGAATGCTAATTCCCACCAGAAAAAAATGACATCTGTAATTTAAATATAAGCTTTTCACATAAGGTTTATTAGCTATGTTTTAATCTGCATTAGTCTGGTTAAAATATCCAATTTCCTTTTTTCCTCCCGTGAGTCTACCAGACTTTCTTTAGCCATTAGCAACAGTAATAGCGATCAGCAACATCACTTCCAGCAAACAGTCATTTCAGGCTTAGCTGTAGAGGCTTCATGTTTAATGAATCCAAACATAACTAGAAAGGCATGAAATAGAAAATATAATATTCAGAGAGGAATGGCAGCATCCACATAATAGTCTATATTACGTAAATCTTACATGTCCAGTTCCTGGACTGTTCCAACTCTACTGAGCTCATAAGTAAATGTGAGAAAAACTAGCATTTAGTTTTCTCTGCTTTTGTTTAACCATGGGAGAGGAAGAAATTTCTCTGTGGTCTTCATCCTGACTTGCCAGCATCCACTGCTCCAGAGCAATGAAAAGAAAAAGAAAAACCAGAAGATAAAAAGCAAAATTTAAGTCAATATTTGAAACACCTTCCTTCCCTACACATATCTTCATTTTTATGTAGGGAAGATGGCATATTTTGCTGATATACAGCAGTAACTTTTGGTTGTGGCCCAAGACCTTCAAGAAATGGGCTCCAGAGCAGCCTCTGAAGTCCAGCAGCTTCGAATTAATCAAGAAACAGGTACAAATATTTTGTGTTGCCACCTCTCTTTCCAAGAAAACACTGAAGGAAAGTTTTACTGAAAACTGAAGGCGCAAAATGTGCTCTTTCAAGATGTGAACTGACAAAGCTAAGTTATTCTCTTTTTTCTTTTCTCTCCCTTCTTTTTCCTTTATAAGGCTGCTACAGACAATGAGTTATAGAAAAGTCAACTGTTTTTCCAGACATTAACATAACAAGTAGGATGCAATATCTAGGCCATATCAGTATTAAGAAGCAATGCTTAACAAAATGGAAACCAGCTTAAAGAACATTTCAAACACAAGTCAAATAACAAATAGAGAAAGCTAATGGTAAAGTTTGACTAACAGCTCACATGTTTACAGAGAGAGAGAAGAAAAGGGAAAAAGAAAGGATAAAAGAAGTATAAGACTATAGCGCTATAGTTGTCTGTAATCAACCAACTTAACTAAAATTACCCTAACTTTGTTTGGACAATGTTTAGCAAGATCCAAAGATAAAATATATTAAGATGTCTAATGGTATCAAGGCATGAAAATAACAGGAATAAAAGCTCAACAAATCACATATAATACTGAAATCATATGAACACAAATCCTAACAATGTAATGGCATGGATTAGCTGTAACAGATGTCATGAGATCTGCCATACATGTGTGGAAAAGTGATGACAGTATGAATTTGTCATGTTGCTAAACAAGGGAAGTTAATGTAGAAGAAATAGTGACGGTAACTCTTCAGAAGCCCTCATGACGGTGTGTAACAGGTGCTATCATGTGCTACCTCAAGTATGGGTTAGATGATAGATGAGGAGGAGGACTGATAACAAAGTATGAATTTGTCATGTTGCTAAACAAGGGAAGTTAATGTAAAAGAAATAGTGACGGTAACTCTTCAAAAGCCCTCATGACAGTATGTAACAGGTGCTATCATGTGCTACCCCAAGTATGGGTTAGATGATAGATGAGGAGGAGGACTGATAACTGAGTCAATGGCAGAGGTCAGAGGGTTGTGATCAGTGGTGCAGAGCCTAGCTGGAGGCCTGCAGCTAACAGTGTTCCTTAGAGGTCAGTACTGGATACAATCTTACTCAATTTTATTCAATTCCTACTGATCAAAGACCTAGATGAAGGGACAGATTGTACCCTCGGCAAGTTTGCTGATAATACAAAACTGAGAGAAGTGACTGGTACATCAGAAGGCTGTGCTGTTGTTCAGCAAGGCCTAGACAGGCTAGAAAGTTGGGCTGAGAGGAACATAACTTCAACAAAGTTGAAGGATCCTGCACCTAGGGAGGAATAACCCCTTGCACCAGTACAGGCTGGGGCTGACGTTCTGGAAAGCGATTCTGAGAAGGACCTGGGTATCATAGAATTGTAGAATCATAGAATAGTTTGGGTTGGAAAGGACCTTAAGATAACGTAGTTCCAGCCCCCCTGCCATGAGCAGGGACACCTCATGCTAAAAAGTCCTGGTGAACAAGTTAACTATGAGCCAGTGAGAGGTAGCAGCACAAAATATTTGTAGCTGTTTCTTGATTATGAGCCAGCAGTGTGCCCTTGTGGCCAAGAAGGCAAATGGTGTCCTGGGGTGCATTAGGAAGAGTGTGGCCAGCAGCTCGAGGGAGGTGATCCTCCTCTTCTACTCTGTCCTGGTGAGGCTGCACCTGGAATAGAGTGTCCAGTTCTGGGTTTCCCAGTTCAAAAAATACAAGGAACTGCTGGAGAGGGTCCAGTGGAGGGCTATGAAGATGATGAGGGGGCTCAAGGATCTCTCTTCTGAGGAAAGACTGAGGGAGCTGGTCCAGTTTAGCCTGGAGAAGAGGTAGCTTAGAGAGGATGTTATCAATGCATATAAATATATCAAGGTGTCAAGAGGATGGGGCCAGACTATTTTCTGCAGTGGCCAGCGACAGGGTATGGGCAACAGGCACAGGCTGAAACACAGGATGTTCCACCTGAATAAAAGGAAAAACTTCTTTACTCTGAAGGTAAAAAAACGCTGGAACAGGCTGCCCAGAGAGGTTATGGAATCTCCTTCTCTGGAGATATTCAGAACCAATGCCTGGACATGATCCTGTGCAACCTGCTGTAAGTGAATCTCCTTCAGCAGGGAGGTTGGACTACCTGATCTCTAGAGCTCCCTTCCAACCCCAATCATTCTGTCATTCTGTATGACTGAGATATCTAAGTCTGTGCTAAATCCATCATCGGGTATAAGGTATGAGACCTTACCCCTTACTAACACCATGTTAGGTTCTTCACACTAGCCAGGTTTAATGAAATGCACAGGTTCACAGCCCTTCTAAACATGAGATTGTTTAAGATAAGTCTAGATACAGACTATATAAACCTTGGGAATATCATTTAGCAAACAGATGTGATTTTAGTTTTTTAATTTCTTTCTCAATGTTTGCAGTATGGTAGTATGCAACAGTTCCTCTATCTCAACACTGTTTACATCAACCAGCACTTAGTATGGTCATAGGCAAAACAAATACAGTCAGAATGCCAGGAGCAGTTGCTATGTTGGGGGCAGATAAGGTAGAGCTGATCTGTGAAGTTCTTCCCGCTGAAATCTTGCAGAAGCTGTGGAACAGGCTGGGTTCTGAGCCACTGCCTTCCCAAGAGCAAAGCTGCTTCCCAGAGCAATGAGAAAACTTGCTTCACAGCAGCTCCAGAAACTGAGCAGAAGTGGATTGTTGCTGGCTGGCGATCGCATTGGGCACAGGCTTCCAGTGCATTTCTGCAGGCATGGGAGCCACTGACTCCTATGTAAGAGGGCTCTGTCCACTACCTCCCCTAAGACAAGGTAAGACAGCCTCTTGTTCTCATCTGTAATGGGCAGAGTTTGATTCATAGGTAGGAGCCTAGACACTGACACAGGTCTCTGTTGATCACAGTCCTTGGCCTGTGTCAGACACAGCAAAGCAATGAACATCAGAATGTGCTGGATTTGCCAGACAGTCTTCCTTCACTGACACTAGAAGGAGCAATGAGAGCTCCAGCTGCCAGAAAGTAAGCAGAAAGAAAATTATTAGTTATAATGCCAGGAATAAAGAAAATGTCTTCCCAGTCCTAGTCTAGAGGGGACTATAACAATGCTAGTTCAGCGTAACTGTGGTCTACGTTATATACAGAAAGCACTGTAACTTTATAGGAAGAAGAGTAAGTTTGGTTTGGGTTTTATTCAGCTAATAATGACAGCACTTCCTTCAAGGGTATAGGGGTACCACTGGCTAATGATTATTGAAAGCATCAACTACACTGAAGGTGGAACAACTCCTAATAAACATACATCAAAAGGTAATGGTCTATACTATTAAAGTGAAAGCTATATAGGGTGTTTGGTAGTGTTCATTCATTTTTGGTATAACAAAACATGTATTAACAAACAGATTTTCAAGATATTCAGCTTCATTAAAAATATGATCCATCATTTTCTCTGTGCTTCCCTTTAACACATTTAGTGATGGGAAGGGTATTCAAATACCAAAGTTAATCTCAGATCACTAAAAGGCAGGGCTCAGGCTGGAAGTGTATGAAAGTCAGGATATTTTGGTGGATGTCCAGACCAAAACCAAAACAAACAAACAGTCCCAAACCCTCCCCAAAAACAAAATCAAAACACAAAAAAATCACTTTTTTCTATTCACTGGCAATGTGATGAGTAGTCTCAGTACAGAATTCAAGGGTTGGTCAATTCCCAGGACTCAAACTGGTCCTCATTTCTCCTATCCCATAGTCCTATTGCTCAGACATGTCACTGTTTGGGCTATGTAATGCAATGTGAACAGTCATTTCACATGTTCCTGTAAATAAGATTCGTTCTCTAGCACTGCTGACATTTTGCCATTAAAAAATGTTTAGATGAGACAGTTTATTTTTTAATTTGAACTTCATGTAATTATCTCTTTACTACTCATGTTCTCACATAGAATTTCGGTGAGTATATCAGAAAAATCAACAGGAATATCAAATTATGAGTTAAGAGCCTTCCCACAAGATTTTGCATTAATCTGTATACTTAGAACAGTAATTCCTTTGAAAGCAAAAGGAAACAACTCCAGAGTTCATTTCAAAAGTCAGTTTATGGGTTCAAATCCACCCTCAGGAGCACTTTCTGAATCCCATTAGAATTAGAAGAATGGCTCAAGTTTGCATGCAGAATATGACCCTGCTGCTTTCTAAAGTATACAATAGGGAAGTAGAGCAAAATAGAATGGAAACAGCATTCTTTTACAAGCTGATTATTTAATATGAAGTCTTCCTGGGGAAAATAACTAAGGCAATACCAAAACCTACATTACTGAAATTTACCAGTGTTTAATGCCATATAAACTATTTTTCTTGTGGGTTCTGTTTGTGGGTTTTGTTGATTTGGGTGGGGCTTTTTTAAATCTGTATAAATCTTTTTTAAAGCTGTATAAATGTTGAAAAAGAAGCATTCACTCAGATTCCAAGTGACTACTGAAATATAGTATTTTTGACCCCCTGATACTTATGAGTTTCTGTCAATGCCTATAAACTCTCACATACTCTCATTTCTCACATACGCTTTTCACATAATGCCTGTACTGATAAATGAATGAGGGGACATGAGGTCCCTGAGAAGGAACTAGGAAAATTAGGAGAGGTATAAGAAAAAGATATTTCATTATTCATCACATGATCATTTATATTCTCTTTAAAGGTCTCGTTCTGCCAAACAAGAAGCAAGTCCAATGTAAGATATAGATATACAGTCCTACAACATATAAAGTGAACATCCTTCATAAAGTTCTTATTTATGAAATAGTTTTAGACTTCTCCAAAGAAATAAATAACCACAGAAGTAGAGGTGGCTTTGCCTGATAATTTGGGCATAAGTAGTCCTCAATATGGTAAAATTTCTAATTTCTGCAAATACTGAGCAGGTAGCCATGGATATTGCACACAGACTCCCAGTCTGAAAAATATTTAAGATGTTTTCTAATCAAAATGTTCCTCAACTCTCTTCTCAGTTCCTACTTGAAAGACAAATCCTGTTAAAGGAGTTATTTAAAATTTGCCACAAGTAGCACATAAACAACAGCACATTTTTTTCCCAAACTGGAGACTTATGCTGATGCTGGTTGATGTTATCAGATGTAAACGTTTGTTCTCTACAGAAAGCTTAGGAAACAAATTCGATACCCGAGGATAGATCCTCTTTATGCCAGTGACAGGGTAATAAAGTAACACTTTTTTTCCAGTAGTACACATATACACACATACACACATGCTGAGAAAGACTCTGATTCTTTGCCTTGCCAAGTCTTCTTTGGATCGTTCTGATGCAACAAAGTAGACTGACACCAAACCAAAGAACACCAGTAGAAAAATAGGAGAATTTTCTAGGGAAATAGGACTGAAATAATGATCAGCAGAGGGATCTGGCTGAGGAAAAGCAGACTGTCAGGCTCCCTGTGACTGTTGTATTACATAGTATTTAAAAGAACACTTTCAACTGAAACATAGTTTAGATAATACTTAACAATGGTTGATATACATGTGCTGGAGTGGTCATGTAGGAATACAGTCCAGCTAGGTTATAAGAACTGAGCAAAACAGCACTTTCAGTAGCCTCATCTGTGACTCGCAAGACTCCCGCTGCCACCCAGACGGCAGTGACCATCCCATTCAAGAGATTTTATTTCTCATTAAAGTATTATTTTAGGCCAAGATCCCAATAAATTACAACACTAGTTTTGGTGTAACCTAGACAAGGTGTGGTAGATGAAAGCATTCTCAAAGAGACAAATGGGATACTGGAACAGAAATTGGCTAAAGCAGGACAGGGAGCAGAGCAGACAAAAACACTACTTCTGACAAGTAACAAAATAAGTGCTGACACTTGAGCAATACATACAAAAGTATCCGCTCTTTCATGTTTGGGTTTGGTTTTTTTCACTTACTTGAATTGTCCATGGCATATTTGGATCAATTAGGAGAGTAATTTATCATTTTGAATGTGATATTTAAAGAACAAACTTTAAGCCTCGAGAATTACTTCCCCCTACAGTCAAGATATTTAGCACTGTTGTCATCAACTAGTACCTTGGTCACTAGTGGCTGGGATTTTTTTTCTGTTCCTACCTTTTGCTTTTGTTTCCTAAACCTCTGTAGGAACTCAATTTCAATAAAAGCTTTAATTTCTGTTCAACAAGATCATTGTTAATGTTTCATGGTAATTGCTAGGGATTTTGTGTGTAACAAATTATCTTCAGTGAAAACAAGGTACAAATTCATTAAGTCCTCTTTTACAAGATGGATAAAATAACTGACTGATATGGTCAGTTCTTGAGAATGTTGCAAAAAGCATCAGCAAAAAGGATCAAGCAAGTCCTGCCCTTTCAGCTTTAAATTATTCTCTATCATTTTTGGTGGATGATGTCTTTCTTGTCTTAAATACCAATAAATAAAAGCTTTTGTGCTTCATGCAAGGGATCCAACTCAATCTCCTCATCTATACACTTTCATAGATGAACTTTCAAACTCCAAGGGAATACTGTCTTTTTGTACTATGGTAAGGTACAAAATCCTCACTGATTTTTTTTATTTTTTTTTTTTTTTATAACTTGGTTAAGAATTGCTAATTATGTTGTACACACTATAAACTAGCTAATCTGTTCCTAAATTTCTATCATATAAAGCGGCAGCTGGTAATCTGCAAAGAAAAAAATTCCTTTCAATTTTCAGATCAGTGAGTAGTCTCTGGACCATGGAAACAAGCTCACACTAGTATTACAAATGTTGTTTATCTGTTGGCCCATGTAAAATCTTAAGCACCAATGTATGGAGGTTTCTCAAGCACAAAAGCTACGATAAGATTTTGTTGAAATAAGTGCTGTTGGCCTTTTAGCTGCTTTGAAATATTCAGGTTCAACTGTTGTTATATCCTAAAGTAAATTCCCTTCCATGCAGAGAAGATGCAGAACTTCAGGCACTCTTTACCTTTCCTGTTCTCACATACCAGTGTAACCAGTGTAATCCTAAATGATTTAATGAAATAAATAATTCTTTGCCCAATGGAGAGAACTGGTTTTGACTAACATGATGAAAAACTGTCTAAATATATTAGCAAACAAATGAAGAGGGAACCAAGGGACTTCTGCACCTCCATCTAGATGTATCTAAGCATACATATATACATACATAGAACAGATTTATGCACTTTTTGAACATGGAAAACATACTTGTTCACCCCTAATTGTAAGTTATCCTCTCAGGGACTAAACAGATTTACATATTACTATTTATACGTTTTAAAATTTCACCCCAGACCAAAAGGAAAATTATCGTAAGAAACTTTAAGAAGTGTGTACAAATTAATTTGATTATATCGCTGGATTTTATTATAGAAACTGTTCTAAAAAGAGCATACTAACAGGTACCATAATATTCAATGGAAATAAAATAAATCTTTCATTAAAGCAGCCTTATAAGGCCGGTTTATCCAGCTAAACCAGTGCTGTACTATCACAGTAGCCAGAATGAAGCAGGCAAGGAAGTTCTGACAAAGATTTGAGAAAGAACAAACCAATTTTGACAAAACCTGGATAGTGAAAGAGAACATTTATATTCTTTAAGGAGCTAGAAGTTTGTAATACCATAGAGCAATACAAATTTTTAAAATATCATCCATCTGTTGGAGGAGCTTGTGGTATCATAACTGTCAAAAGTTTCAGGACATACTTCCAGTATCCAGCTGCTTTCCCTCTGAGTTATTACTGACGAGAACAATTGTTGAATCTAGGTGAGGAAAATTTAATTTAGGTGATAGTAGCATTCTATCAGAGTGGGGACCTTTTTCATAGTTCTACCAAAAAGACAGAAAAGTAAAATAAAAGTTTTCTGGTACCACTCCCAGGCATGCACATAGGCTATACTATCACTTTCTTACAATTTTAGTGCAGTGGCTGGACTGTAATAGCTTTTGGACACCTGTATACTGTAGTGCAAGATGTAGTACATGATTGTTTGTGACACCCTCAAACACCAATTTACTAAGCTACAGATTGCTCTGAGCCCAATAAATCTTCAGAAACCCATCTAGAGTGGCTGAGGAACACTTTCCCCCCTACCCCCCTTTCTCCCTTCGTTTTGGTAGAGCTGTTTTTTTGTGCAACTATTCCCCCTCAGATTCTTTCAGCCTGGGGTATTGCATTTTTCTGTTGTGTAATGATGGACAAAAGCCTAGAAAGCTGTTCCAGCTTTGTAACACAACAATTCACATTGAGAAAAGTCAGTTATTTATGCAGTTAAAAGGAAGAAAAATGGTTATCTCATCAACTAGGTATATTATTGTTATCTTAGATAGCTATGCTGTGAAAGTTGTAAATTAAAGCAAGTTTTTAGGGAAAACTGGATTTTATTTTCACTTCCTCAGTTTCTACATGCAAAAAACCATTGCAAGCAGCCAGAGCTCCACCTATCACTAAGTGGGAACTATATGCACTCTCCAGTGTATCTTTAAAGTCAGGTAAAATCAAGAGAAATGTTCTGACTGTGTCTACACTGATACTCCCATAAAATAGCTCTTCAGCTAAATTTCAGGTTTCAGGCATCCTAAATTTGCATTTGCACCACCGAGTTTATTGCACATTAAGCTCATCCATGCAGCAGGCAATTTTTTAGAGCTAACAACAGTTTTCTGCACAGTGCTATACTAACCAAAAGCTATCAACCCTGGATTTGAAGGGGGGGGGGGGGGTAAAAACCCAACACTCCATTGCTATGAGATTCTCTGCATTTCCTAATCACTTCAGGCAATTTCTTTTGCGTATTTTTGACTCACAGGTGCAGAAACTGTACCATTCCCTCCTCTGCCTCACTATGTTTGATTATTTTTATACTGCTTTCCCAAAAGTTATTGACAACATGCTGACAGTGGGGAATAAACAACACCTCACACAGACACTCTGGGACTGCATATATGAAAACACATTTTCCACGTCATTCTCTGTGAATTTACAGCCCAAGGTACTGAGAACAAACAGCAATCTGCTGCTCAGCATCAGAGACCTCAAGATCCATCCTTGAGAGAAATGTCTTAAAAGCAGATAACTTTTGTAATTTTAGGTTCTGCTTCAAGCGAGCAAATGATGAGAACAAGCTGGCAATAGCTGTGCAGAGACAGAAAGAATCAGCTAAACTACAGAAACCCTCTGGAGGCAAAGCTGATAGTCTGGTCCATTCACAAGGCTGGAGAGGAAGGTGAGAGGTTTTGTGTAGGTTTTGTTGCAGTTTTTGTTTATTTATTAGTTGTTTAGGTAAGTATGCCTTACAGAACTGACGTGTACATCAGTGGAATAAAATCAAATCAAATCAAATCAAAAAGAAACCTGGACAGCAGGTTTAGTTGTCCAGGAAGGTAAAACTGCTCTGTCAATGCTAGAAAGCTATTTCCTCACTGGACTTCAGACTGGTGGTACTAACAAAAAAATAGTTACTCTTTAAATTCAGCTTTGCTGTATTCAACTCTTTCCAGCTCTAAACTCCTGAAATCAACATATCCCACCTGCTAAAATTAAACTCTCTCCTTTCTATGAGCACATTCACCATGTTCATATGAATTAGTGAGCTTTAATTACATGCAGGCACTTCTGGCTACATAGTGAGATGTGATTTCTCTTTATATGACAGAAAAAAGTCAGATCCAAGAAGCTAAATTTTAAAGACAAGTTCAAGAGATCACCTATGTGGAGGTAGGAGGCCTTGATATAGAGTATTTATTGACAATATCTGGTTGAGTTTCACCAAAATGTGAACAGCCAGTTCCATGCCCAGCTATAACTAATTGTTCCTCCTCAGGGAAGCTGCTTCTGAAGTTCAGTGCTGAAGCATTGTAGACACTAGTCCAAACTCCTGAATTGTTTACAATGAGTAACTCGCCCACATAGTACAAGAAAGGATAGATATATATTGAGAGGTAGAGAAATGTTTCTTATTTCTGCATCCCAAAGAGAAACAAAATGTTAAATGACCTCCTCCTTAGCATCTGATTATCTTAGTCTCTTATGAGCAACAAGACAGCAAAGTTAAAATTAAACAAAAAGGTTTAATAGACTTGGCATAACCAAGACAATTATTATCTGAAGTTCCTAAAAGCTCCATGAATATTCCCAGGAAAGGATGCTTCCATAAGCACAGGAGTCTCTTGTTAGAGGCTTAGAGAACTTTGAAGCCCAAATATGGGATGTTTTAATTGACTTCCAAAGCGTAAGTAATGTCAGGGACTAGAGAACCTGAATTCTTCTTTAAGACAGAGACTCCTAAAATGACCTTAATTTGGGAACTCTCTGAAGTTCTGACAGCATGAACCTGCCCTTAAGTTCTCTTTAAGATCAAGCATAAGACATCAGTCCCTTGGTGAACACAGCTGAGGGGTTTTGCATCATGTAGGAAGACAAAAAAACAGTTGCCAACACTCTCAAACAACTGTTGTTGGGAGAGGGTGGTATCTCATCCGTCTTGTTTTACAAGCACAAAAGAAAATGAAGAAAGGAAAGTCAATTATTACTGACAGAAATTACAAAGACTTTTAAAAAAAGGGAGACATCAATTTCTTTTTATTTTCTCTTTTCTGCTGTGACTTTTCAACTCTTTCCATTTGCTGAACTCAGGTATCAATTTGTAACTCAAGCACTGTGGGCTGAGTGATGGGTGCTCTGAACCCCTTCAGGCTGGGGCCAGCAGCAGATCTCTGTTCAGTCTGTTCAAATTGATTTTTTTTTTTTTTAACACAAAAGCAGACTAGGGAAGGAAGGCACATACTGTGCAGGGTAATCTAAGCAGAATGTACTGGGGGAAAAAAAAGAATTCCTATCATGTATAAAATTCTGACATTTCAGTGTTTTTGCCCCAGATCTGAATGCAAAAGTTTAAATTTAGAGATTTGTGGGAGATGCAAATTCCTTATGTCCCCTCAAAGAATCATTTCAAAAAAGAATCGAAGCATTTTCTTTCAAAACTGTCAGAACATTTTGATGTTATATATATGTATGCTTAGAGTTTATGATATAAAATAGAAATATAAAAGAGATTTAAACATTAGCAAACCAAAACACTTGAAGTCCTTTTCACTGAAAAATGTTGAAATGAAAAATCTTCATATTTCAAAGAAATTGCTTTTTTGGAAAAAAAATTTTGCATGAAAAAAATTTTGTCTAGTTCTACTTACAAGTAAGTGAGGGAGATGTGCTTTCTGTAGTTAACCAAATCTGAAACTAGGCAATGGTGAATTATCATTCTTTGGGCAGTCTCGGTTTTGTAACACATTCAATGTGTACAGCACTTCTTACATGGAGATCTCAGAATATTTTTCCCAGGTGACAAACAAGAGCACACTGCACCTCTATCAACATTGTTTGGCAACAACTTTGTTTCAGCCTGTTCCACAGCTGGAACCTCAATCTTCACTCAGCTGCATGGCACACATGATGGTTCAGATCCAGGCTTCTCTCCAGTTGAACAGGTGCCTTGTCAGCAAACCCACCCTAGTGCATGCTGTGGCTCTGTCCATACATACAGAATAGGCACAACCTTGCTGATCTTTGCAATTTGAACCAAGCTGGGCCTGAGGAGTGTTCCCCAGGTGGCAAAATTTGGTAGAGGCAGTTTACTGCCAACCTACTTCCCACTTACTTGTGTCCTATCCATTATTTACACAAGGCAGTGCCAGAACTGCAGTTTTACAGAACCTGTACTACTTCAAATGACAAAAGACATAATAACAGTGACAACATCATGTTATCATGTTTCAGAATCTTGAGGGTTGAGTAGAAGAGAATTCAAAAGGTGGTCTGTGACCTTTGAGATTTTCCATGTTTTCCAGCTCATGAGGTCAGGTCCACAGGATGACACTGAAATAGTTCTGAAGAAATCTTCCTTTGTTCTCTTCCTTTCTGTTAGAAAAGGAAAAGAAGCAAGGAGTGATTTTTCCCACTCTTTTCTCAGAGAAGAAGGTTTTGCCTTGTCTGCCCTGTGGACTCATTTTTTTCCTCTCACAGTTTTATCATTACTCCTTAATAAGCTTTTGACATTAAAATAACATTCAGGATCTTTATCACTTCCATTTAGAGCTGAAAGTCCTCATCACAAGGACACACTCATTGTGGTGACAAGTGGAAGTCATTTTTCCACTGTGGGATGACATGTTATATATTCCATAAAAGATGTTAGTTACAGTTTAATATCTGTCCTAATATACATGCTACCAACTCTCCCCATAACCCATTGGGTTAGACCAACCAAAAAAAAACCCTGCCTTTGCCTTCTGAGATCTGTAGTATAAGATCTTGCATGGTATCCCCATATGAGAACATCAGACTTCATCCAGATACTAGATACCAGTCTACTGAATTGACATCAAACCAGACCACTCTTGATTTCATGGTAGGCATATATTAGAACAATATACAATATTGGTGTGATATGAGGGAGGTACAAATGAGACTTTCACTGCTGGAAATGAGTTTTCCCTTCTTAGGTAGACTGCAGCACTCATAGGAAAATGCAGATTGCTCTTGCACTAGAAAATTTCCTCGTGACTAGACTAAACTTAATCATGAAAACAAGACCCACCACTTTCGCCTTTTCTAATCCTCTTTCACTGTCACATTCATGTGATTTTCAAAAATGACAAAGTTTGTCTATAAGGCTGATTGATAGAAAATTCATTGCCATTGAAGGTGTTTGGACTTGCTGCAGTACAGGCTGCTTTTCTAGCAAATAACCCTTGCCAGTCCCACCTGCCAAGCTTTTGTCATCTGTTGCAGATACAGTGTTTCCTCTGCATTATGGCCATAACAATGAGTGTGCCAACTACTTCTAAACAGTCTGCCCTTGTCTGGGCAGAAATCTTGGCCCTGCTGAAGCTGATGGCACTGAATCTGAGGATTTCAGTCCAGACAGTTTTGCACCCCAGGTTTCTGTCACTCCCTACAGCCTGCCACCTTCTTGTCACAGCTGCTGCAAGCAACTGCTATTTGCTTGCCTAGCTAACCCTTATATTGTCACTCACCAAGAAGCTATATTCAGTGTCAGTTGTTAGGTTTTGATGTCTTCTGCCAAAAATAAAAGTAGTTTATGTATGGATTAATTGGTGATAAACAATCTTCAGTCAGAGTATTTAATTGTCCGAAGGCTGCAAACCAATCTCTCTCACAAAAAGCTGCTTGAAACCAAATCAGCCTGAAAAGATCTTTTCCTTTAAATTACAGTGGTGCTCAGTCTTTCTCAGATATTGTAGCTCAAGTGAATTACTGGAAAGATTGGATTCTGAGAACAAAAGAAAAATGATTGGCGAGAATAGAGGCTGATAGGATTGAAATAAAAACCTTCCAGTGCAAAGGCCTGAGCATAACTGCATGTCTTTGCATATTTCCCCGAGGAAGAAGGTGACAAATGATTTTGGCAGGAGGGAGACATTTTAAGGCAGCAAAATAAAAGGGTCATGTATCAAACCAAATTGTGTTGGCTTTGAGATGTATTAAATCTTTACATGATCTTGTTTTCCTTTGCAAAGCTTTTTTCCTCTTTAAAGAAGCTGAAGTTTCTTTGATAATAATTATACACTGCATATTTCTGCATTTCTGCCTGTATGCATTGTGTGTAAGATTATAACATTCCCACAAAAAGCAAACCTCGTTTAAGGAAACAGTAAGATTGCAAAGACTGTAAAATCAAGCAAAAATATGAGATGCCAAACTCTTGATTGTTTGTACTTCCTTAATTGAATTTCCGCAAATAAAGCACAGGAAATGACTTTTAATTGCATACTCACACATACCCACAAACCTATAGTGTCTTTGTCTCATACAGTGAAGAAAATGTTTTCCACTGATGGGTAGCTTTAGCACCTGGCTAAAATAACATAGAACAGGAATTACTTTAAAGAGGCATCTAGTATCAGGCCCACTGTGGGAGTCAAACAAACTGATTTAAAAATGCAAAATTCATAAAAGGAGACAAAAAGAACAACCCCACTGGGAATTCAGGAAAGAAGTGAAGTGAAACCATGAGATAGAGAAAAAGGACAGAAAGGGGAGGAAATGAAGCTTGTGGAAGGATACGTTACAAAGAGTCTACTTGTTCACTCATGGGAATTCAGTGGGATTAGAAAAGCTGAAAAACGGTCAACTGATTAAGGACTGGAAAGAATCCTGGAACTGGAAAAAAAAATTATCTCAAAAAAATTTGCTTTTAACATCTACAGTTTTCACTTGCCCTTGTTTTGTCAAAGCAACATTAGTTGGCTACCCAGTATAAATCCTGAAACATCTCCTTCATGTTTAAATTCTCCAGTTTAGACAAACAATTTAGCAATCCTGAAGTCACCTATCTTCCCCTTTTTAAAATATGTTGACATTATATATTAAGGAAACAACATTTCACTGCTCTTAAAGATATCTGTGACATTTTTTCATTCATTGTTTAAACTCCAGTCTCCTACAGACATACAGAGAAATGTAAATCTTCCCTTGCCAACTCATTTAGGAAAGGCTCTGGAGGGGGGAAAGAAAATAATAATCCTTCACAAAAAGTAATTTTCCATAAGGATTCCAAACAGAAGGGAAAACAAAACAAAAAATGAAATAAAACAAAACAAAATTTTGTATTCCAAGGCCCAGTTTTTCCGAAACATATATAAAGACTTATTTGCATCTCATGACAGGTAATTCAGGACCCCTATATTCCAGTCTTCTTTAAATAAAGGAACACAAAACCCAGCAACGATCTGGTCAAGATCACCCAAGCAAGGTTACCCAGACCTTGGTATGTGTGAGAGCAGCGTACAGTCTGCTTTATGTATTTAAAGCATTTTCTTCTACCGGAGTTCATTATTCTCAATGAATATAAGACTCCAACAGTCACTGATAGGAAAACCACAGGGAATTAAATACTTTTAGGCAAGCATAGAACAATTGTGTCTAAAATATCCTCATCAGACTTTTACACTGGAAGAGAACAACTGCTACCATATGGAGAAATAAGGACCAATCTTCAAGTCACCCTCTGTTCAATGGAAAATAATTTGAGGTAGGAAAGGCCCCCTCAGGATATCAGAAATCTGAGCTGGCACCGTGTACATACATCCCATTCACAAAGGAATTATTCTGACTACTGGCATGACAAACCCAGGAAAACAAAACAATTAAGCTCTACCATTGCGATCTCTCTCTGCAATGAGCAATAGCTGCAATACTGTTGCCGGCTCAGCTGCAAGCCTTTGGCCCCTCCAGCCCACTGCCTCCTGCTCCCCTTCTTGCACACTTCCAGAAAGTGTTCCCATTCTTTTGGTCCCCTCTGAGGCACAGTAATCTCTTCATGAGAAGCTCTAGCCAGGACTTTCCAGAAGACTGGGACAGTTTATATTGACATGCAAGATGTCCTGGGGAAAGCAGATTAGTGCTGGAACATTGTGTGAGTAAAGGTATATGAAGATAAACTGAGGGCAGTGCCTAAACAGAAAGATTAACTGAATTAGATGCTCAATATTGTTTTCAATCTTCTCTTGTATTTGGAAAAAAGCAGAGAGAGTATGAGACAAAATTTTTCATTTTTAACAAAGACTAATTTGAATATGCCACTCCTGAACAAGCTGTTTCATTACTGGTTATTTCGCTAAATGAGTGTGATCTGGACTCAAGTCTCTCCTTTAGCCAAGGGAAAAACAAAATCTCTCACCACCTAGTTCAGCGTGTTCATTCTGTAGTAAGGCTTTCACAGTCTTGCCCCTGGATAGTACTTTGTCTTACACAGAGTAATTACCACGCTTTGCATAAGCAATAGAGAGAGTCCTGGTTGTTAGTCCACTCACCGAGGAAGGAGATCAGTTCTACATAATATTCTCAAGAGATAATAGTACTTAATATTATAATTTTTAAAAGATAGAGAACAAGTCATTGCTAGGCCCACCATTTCAATTAATCTAAATACAGGATTATCCCATGATATTCAACAACCAAGTGATGGAGAAAGAACACCTTTCAAGGAGATCCCTTAAAAATTTTCTCAGCCCTCTTTTATTTAGCTATGCCTTAGTTCCATGGCACAGCATAGCTCATGCCACATAATCATTTAGCTTTTATTTTATTCAGGGAGCAACACATTGTGATTTTCAAATAATTTTATACAGCTTGGATGAATGTATTCAATAAATACTATTCAACCCTTAAATAGATACACAACATCCTTCTACTATTTCTATAAAATAAAACTACAATACATTTATCTGGATACAATCTATTCATTATCCACAGCTAACAGCCTTCCCCCTCCACCTTGCCAATTCAAAGGATGGATGCAGTGATCCTGCAGTGATCCTGTTTCTCTCCACATCTTAATTTCCCACCCATCCAGGATCTCTCTCTACACTAACAACTGTTATGCCAATTTCTACCTATACAGATGATGACAGAAACACCCAGTCTTTTCAAAACATATCAGCACCTACTCTTCAGGCCTTCAGACATCCGGTTATTCAACAGTCTCCAAACACCTAAAGAGCTCCCTTCCTTTCCAAAAATCCAAGAGAAAGCCTCAGGAACCAGGAAAAAAAAAAAATTAACCTCCCAGAATGGCAAATTAAATCACAGCTCAATTAGCATTGTGAACAGGTATAAGCATCAGTCACTGTAATAGCAAAAGTAGAAAGTAAATACAGCCCGAGGCCAAACTGGTGCTGCTACCTGCACTACATTATTAGTAGTATTTGTAATAGATTGCTTTTGAAAAAAAGGTATTAGGGGTCTTGATATTTGGGTAGGAAGACAAACTTGGTGTACAGTGATGATCTAGAATTGCTGATGGTGTTGGGCAGGATAAGACCTAACTGCTTAAGTAGCTAGGAATATGATCAGTCACAGTGACCCTAGCTATTTTCTTAATTCAGAAACAGTACTTCAGAATTTTATCACTAGAATAAGATAGCCCAAATATAGTGTGAGAGTATATATATGTGTGTATATACCTATATGTATATCTTCTTTTTTTTAAAGTCGGGAAATGAAATGGTAACAAGGATTAAGTAGGATCTAGCAGGCCTGGCGCAAGGTCAGCCTAGTCTGACCATTGCTAACTGTCAGTCATAGTAGTTACAACTAACAGGTCTGGAGGAAGAGACCATTCCAGCGCCTATGGCAGCCATGGGATTGCAGCCCTGTAACACTGTGTTGCATTTGGCTATGTGTGCTGGCAACACAGCCATAACCAGACGCAACTGGTTGGCACAACTAGTGTGTCTGTGACACAACTCCTCAAGATCAAACCCATGCTCTAGGGAAACATCCTCTTGGCTGAGAAAGCCTGCAGTGTAGTGTGGTAACCTAAGCAGCTTTACAATATATGGAAATCCTACACCATCACTAGATCCTGTGCATTCCCTTGTGACCTAGCATAGCAGCTGTCTTCTCAGAGCACTGCAGCAAGGACAGATGTGACAGTCACATCTGATGTACCAGCAGCCTTGTGCTTACATAGGGAGTGGAAGCAGCAATATAAAGACATCTTTTTGATGGTGATGGCAGAACATTACAGGTCCTTTTCTGCTGGTATTCTGATACCACAGGCCTGGTTTGAACTCTACACAGATTTCCTTGAAAAGAGGCTTAAATTATACTGCTGTTCTTCCTCTTCTGAAAATCAGTGCATTTTCCCACCACAAACTGAATAGGTCTTATGCCTAGACATGGCCAAAGAAATGTACTCTGGGCTAAGAATGCATAGGAAAATGTGGAACAACATGCCCATATTCAAAGCCTTGCTCAAGATCAGTTTGGAAGCCAGGGCTGAGCTCTGACTTGGCCGTGGTACTGGTACTGAATATATTCTGATCATCCTCTCCCTGTCATATGAATGATCAGTACCATTTAGTTCTTGCATGCTTCCTGAGATTAAAAACAAGTGTGACAAATTAAGTCCTAATGCCAGCAGATGTAACTCCATTTGCACCAGTGAAATTTTAGTCACTTCCCCTACAGCTATGCTTGATACAATGAAGCTGTGGGAGCTATGGGAGCTGACTGCAAAACATCATTTTACTCAGATAATGCTTTTTTGTGGAAGTCTGAGAATTTTGTCAGGCTGGCTGAGACACAAGAGAGATTTCAGGGTTTTGGTTATTTATGTAACTTTAGAACATTGGATTTGGCTAGAATTAGAATCAAGAGAAGTTTTATGATCCATACCAGTTTATGCTGAAACAACCCTTTAAAGTGGGGCTTAAATTCCCATTTGAGAATATTCCTATGACCTAACTCCATTATGCAGTTGTTAGTTGTATGCCTGGGCTAGACTCCATTCAATCCTATTAAATGGGTCTTATTGCAGCAACTTTTTGTTTAACAACCACAATTAGTGTGATGAAGAAACTGGTTTTTTACTGTTTTCCTTATCTTTGGATAAGTCAAGGAATTTGCTTGGGGGTAAAAAAAACCCCAAAAACAGCAAACCAACAAAAACAACACACTCAAAAGGGTTTTAGAGTTTATCTGAAAGAGAAGGAAGCCCTGGGGAACCAATTTAATACTTTTAGTTTATCTTTTCATCCTGATATGCAGTGGAAGCATTATACTGCCAGTGAGCTTTGACTAAGCACAGTGCACAAGGGCATGCACTGGTCAGAGGAAGAATAATCCTTTGCACACATATGGTTAACGTGTAAGCTAATCATGATACATCAGTCACCATACCTTGTTAAAATATCATTGTGGTATTGGTGTTTGATTTGAAAGCCTGCTTCTTACTGAAAATAAACAAGAGATCAGAAAAGCTATAGAATAACATTTTTCCTTGTTATCCTGGCACTTTGATTGCAATCTTCATTTAACACCTGGCCAAAATAATGTTTTAGTTTACATTGCTACACTATGGCTAGCAAATACTTTTTCTCACACACAAACATAAAGAGGTATTTTCCAGCAGTAACAGGATGCTTCCAAACTTCCAATGCAATTGTTCTTTCACTCACAGGCAATGAATTTATTTTACACAGACACAAGAAACACCTCTTCTGCCAAAAGGAAACCTGATTTACGAAATTGTCCTCTTGATACTCCAGTGCTTACCTTGTAGTCTTTTGGAATGTAGTTCTTTTTTCACTTTTTATGATCATCTGGGAAAAATAATCTACCTAATTTCTTAGCATTGCAGGGACATAGAATACAAGTAACACAATTGCTTTCCTTCGTTTTCTTCCACGGGCTTATTATGGTTTTAGCTTTTGGTCTTCTACTATCATATGAAAAATAGTTACTGAATGTTTTATGGCTTGTTCCAATGGGGGAAGGTGAAGCGGATGTTCTGCATATCTTTTTTAATGCAGTTTCTACTATATGTTGCCTGTATTAACAGGGAAATTGACTTAATAGCTCATGTGGCCAGCTGATCTTTTCCAGTACCATGCACCTATGACATAAAAACCAAAGGCTTAGCATATAAGTTAAGAGTATACAATCTAATAAGAATTTGTGGTCCAAAGAAGCAAACAAAATTCATAGAGAAAAGCTCCAAACAAATCTAAAAGAAAACCTGCTTGAAAGAGAACACACATTGCAGCACTTATATTGAACACAGCATGTTCACATGGCTCCCAGTTCAGAGTTGGCTTATGCCAGCCAGTTGACAGCACAGTATAACATGAAAGAGATCTAGAAGATCAAATATACTCACTAGAGCAAAAGGTTTTTTTAGCTTGGAAAGCAAAAGCTGAGTGAAAATATAATCATACCTTATAATTGTGCTTGTCAAGATAATACTAGAAGGGCATAAAACACATCTAAAAGTAATGGACAAAGCTAGCACAAGAATAAATGACCAATAAAGAGGTGTTTTCTGACCATTAGACCGGTCAGATTTTGACGTAAAAACTGTATGATAAGAACAAATACCTAAACTGATTTTAAGATAGGGCCAGTTTGTGAAAGATATGTGAACTTCTTGTCACTCGTAGTAAGAAAGGGGACTTCATAAATGCTGCAGTTCCCTTCTCATCCTGTGCCCTGTTCAATTCAACAAGCCCTTCTATTTCAATTGAGTATTATTTTCACAAGAGTTCTGAGTCAGCCTTCCTGAAAATTTTCATGTACCTAGTCATCAGGAGGAAAAGACTTGAAATCACTGCTGACCTGTGATTTACCCCTAGAATGAAAGACTTCAGATCCTGCTGGGGAACAACTTGATCTGAAGATTCTCTCTTTTGAACACATCACTTTCTTTTCATCCCCTTTCATCTTTTCACCTTAAACAACCACACTTCATTCATCCATATTTCAAAACCATCCGCACTCATTCTCTCTGCTGCACTAACAAGATAATAACTCCTAGTTTTTAAGTTGCCAACATAGCATATGCAGTACTTGCCTTCCAACAAAAAAATTACAAATTAGAGTGTAGGGATGATTAAAACATGAACGGAACGCAGTACATCTGTCAGAGCATCCTCTCTTATAGGTAACAACCTGTCTAACATCTCTTTAAGGAATGTAGCTAGTTTCCAGAGGTCTAAAGTCAAATACATTGCCTTAGAAAGTAGCTTTAGAGCAGACAGCAGAGCTCTCTACTTGGTAATTTAAATGACTGACCATTCAATTTATGAGCATTCTCAGCAATAAAATTCAGCCTGAACTTAATAATAGCACATTTTATGTGACAACGATGACAATTACAATCTATAGTTATTGCTGTCGCCCTTTGGTCTAGCGAAAGATGACAGTATTAATTACACACACTTGCCATTTGTCAGACTTAACTTGACAGGCGATTGAGCTCTGAACCATCTTCAGCTTGACTTCTACATTTTCCATTTTCTAATCCACTGGAACGAAGATAATTAGAACAGAGAAAAATGAGAGACTTTCTTTTTCCTGACTTCTTTAAAGATGAACCAAACCTCTACCACATGTTAGTGGCATATTCAGAAACACCATAGTCACATTAAGGCTGCAGCACTCCAGTTAGGAATCTGTCTGCATTTACTTCACAAAAAATATTCTGCAGAGGTGCTGCATATCTCATTTTAATTTGCGTTGGATGAAACGCAACATGAAAAGTCTCTCAGACCATATGTAACTTTCACATAATTCTAACATTTCTTACTATTTCTGTCTGGAATTCTATTTTCCATGCCTGTTGACTTTTCTAGACTTCTGGGGGAATTAAAGTATATTGACTTTATTTAAAACTGTAAAAAGCATTTCTCTAAATTCTTTGTCTACTGAAAAGAAAAAAAAATACTCCAATTTAGGAAGATCTCTCTATTTGAGAGAATAGATAAGTATTTGCTTTTTCTGTACTTAAGGATGCAATTCCCTGTAAGGATTCAAGGTCAAAGTAGAGTGAATTTCCACCCCTGGCAGTATTCAGGGCCAGGTTGCACAGAATCATAAGTGACATGGTCTAGTCTGCCTATGGCAGGGGGGTTGGACTTTCCAACCCTAACTATTCTATGATTCTATGATATGCAGTAACATTTTCTTGAGCTATATCCACCTCGACGTGTCTTTCTTGAGGTATATCCATCCAAACAGTCCTTCTAGACTATCAATTTCCCCAGTACTTACCTACTTGTGGAAAAGAAGAAAAAAACAAAAAACCAAAACACACAAAACCAAAACCAAGACAGAGATTTGTTTTTTATCCCAATCAACCCATTTCTTCTCAAGTAGATGTTTAAAAGGAAAAACTTCAAAGCATGAGACTTGAGTCAACAAATTTAGAACATTTGGGCTCATTAAGATGGTTAAAACAGAGAAATGAGAAAGAATTAACACACATGTAAGTTGAAAGACCTTCTTAAGAAATGGCTGTTCTTTGTCTTTCTTTCACAAAGATCCTGTGATGCTCACTGCTGCAGCAATAAGCCTCAGCTAGCAACCTGCTTCTGAGGCCACAGCTCCAGAACTGTTTGAGATCCCCAGAAGTGTAGACCAACTCCACCACAGTTCCTTCTCCCCAGACATGCATTCTTGTCCCATCTATTGCACTAGCAGTGATGTTCATCTGGACTCATAGAAAGCAGGTACAGAGGGAGGAATTCCTAACAATTCCTAACAAAAGCCATACCTGGTTCTCAGCTAACTTTTCTGCATAAAAAAGTTCGTCAGCAGATGAGATATCTGCCAACACTCATGAGAGAAAAAAGGCATAAAAAGAAAAGAAAAGATGACCTGAGACATCTTTAGTCTCCTGTGGAAATGAACAAACCTGAACTTAGCCATGTTCCATAGGTAAAATCCACAATTAAAACTCTTCCCAGCAATATTCAGCCACATGAAATGCTTTGCCACATTTTTATTGCAAGGTATTCCACTTCCAAATATTTCTTTTTCAGGTCTATCCACTGAATGACAATTCAAACAACAGTGCTAGGGTTTTTGCCTGGCCATCATCTAAGCTTCTAATATTGCTGATTTACAGTTTCATGTGTTTAAAACAAAACAACAAAAGAAACCCTGACCAATTTTAGGGATGGCAAGTTTCACACTTATTCTCTGTACTTAAAGGTGAAAAGATAGTTTGAACTAGTAACATTTAAAGAAATATTATTTATGCTGAATAAAGTGTTTCAAACTCATACATAAGTTTTAAGCATTCTATCATGAGCATTACTTATTGTGGATTACGTTCTCTTTCTTAATTTGAAGATACAGGATTGTAATACTAGATGCCATTTAAAAATATCTTGAGGCCTTAATATCTGATCCATGCTATATGTCTAAAAAGAATACTAAGTAAGTGTGTCAGGGGAATTGTTGAGGGGTAATAAACGAAAAAGTAATCTTTAAAAGTGAATAAATCCAATACTTGAGGCAGAACACTTTCAGAGCAGTCTGATCCATAATCTCAAATACTCCTCAAATACCCATACTTGAATACCTGCACTTAACAGTCAGACTGACTTGCAGAGCATTTTTAAGTATTTAATAACAGTTGTGGCTGTAAATCAAATACACTAAAAATTATGTCCTCATATTCCATTTAAATCCCTGGTTACTGATGCTGCAGTCTTCCATCATGAACTAGCGTTCTTCCACAGACGCAAAAAAGCCATGCCCATACAAACATGTGCATAAAAACACTGCACAAAATTTCCCAGTAGGAGAGACTGTGGCAAGAAAAAATTGCTGAAGCATGCCTTTTGCTGCACAGCTGAAGAAAATCATAAAGCCACAAAGTTATTGGCTTAGTGACTGCATATGCTAGGTAACAGCCTCTCAGCATTCTCTGCAAGCAACACCTCATGGAGATTTTGTAGAGTGTTTAAGGGTTCTGGAAAAGATCTTGTTAAAGTTATGTCACAAAGTAAAATGTAGCTATGAGGAGATTTTCTTTTTCAGGGTGTATTTACACTTTTATTAGCATACTTTTGTGGTGATAAAAAAGATGTATAAAAATATAAATTAACGTATACAGGCAAACACACACACACAACACACGTACTTGTTTGTACCTTGCCACTAATAGTAACGTTAGTAGTAATAACTACGATGGATTTAGAGTGAAGCTTTACTGCAGTTTGTACAATTTATAGTGTCACTTTACTGTCAACAAAACGTCCTTCAAAGCTAGCAACAGTTACACCTCATTAAAGAACACAGGCAATATTCTGAAGCCTGGGTGTTGTGTTTAGTATCTCTCAGAAAAGTGGTTGCATTCAGCTGCTAGCCAGAAGGGTTTTTTTGGGCGTAAGCAGATGCCTAGGGTGTGTGGCTGCTATCTGTGGACAACCCACATCCCCTGGGCTTGGGCTGCCTCAGACCACATCTGGCTGCTTAGATCTCAGAAAGGCAATGTGATACTCACACATTACCCTTTCCCCGAAACAGAAAATTGTGCAATAGGGCAGTTTACATTCTTGCATAATACTTATGAATAACAACTTTACCTGTATTACAGGTATTTAGAGGGAGTTTCAGGTGTTCAGATTCCTGGGCAGAGAATGATCCCAATTTCTATCTACTTGCAGCTTCAATCCTGTCTGTTAGAGGCTCAGCAAACCCCTTCATTTCTGAACTACTTTCAGATGCTTTGACTCTTTCTCTTCCTCCTTCATTTTCCTCTTTCCAAAGGAATAAATTGCAGCTGTTCCCTCTTGTCTTAAAGTCAATTGCGCAAAAGACAGAAGTTCACATAAAGATAAGGAGCAACCTACCTGCCAGATGCAGCCTTGAAGGCCCATGAAATGCCCTCGTATATACAAACTACATCTACAAACAACTGTATCCATAGCTCGACTGAGATGTATCTTCTATGTGTGGGATATCCTGATCTCTTCTACTTTATCCTCCCAAGCTGTATTTTCTGTTGCACTTCTGGCTAGAATGAAAAGTCTTTTTCTTATTTTTCTGCTCAGTGAGCAATCAGTCAGTACCAGTTCACTTTGTAAAAAAAATCTGCATTACAGTACCAGCACTACTGGATTTGTTTCAGACTTTTTAACCTGCATTTAGCTGGCTTTGTAGTGATCTTAGCATTTTCTACCAGACATTTCATTGCAGAGTTCTGGACTTGACACATGTTGAAATCTTGAATCTTGTACAAATCCTTTGAACAACATCAGATAAAACTTACGGGATTCTATATTCAGCAAATACAAATTTAATAGACACCATATTGTGTTTTAAAAAGGCTGTGCAATCTCAGAGAAAAGTGAATAAATCAACATTTAAATGTACTCCTTGCAAGCATGTATACTTGTCTCTCTCCCTCCTCTGACATCCTCAATTATTCAAAATTTCCTTTACATTTGCTCATGCCCAACTGACCTTTAGGTATTCTCTTAAGCAAACCAAGGGTTTGACATTTTTAGGACTTATTATTGGCTCATTGTTCACAGTAAATAAACAGACCCACTTTTACTTATAGGTTTCAGTACAAGTTCACATAATACTTGAACAGAAATCAGGTCTTCCTTGTGAGCCCCCAGTTGCAGTAGTTCTTGTTCTATGTATTTATGCTTCTTATTCCAATATTCTACAATATTAGGCATTTTCCCAAGCATTAACTTCCAGTTAATAATTCACAACAGCTCCACCAACCTCCATGAAGTAGTACATTTTCCTCTACGAACTTCTGCGCTTTGCTTCTATATAGAATTGTCTTCATTCCTGTTTGTGTTACTATTCTGATAAACATATATCAGTCACTTTCAATGTGCTTGCTGCTTGCTCCATTTTAATTTTGCTGGTTCTGATTGCATACACCTGCAAAACACTAATATACCTTGCAATTGTTCTAATTTCCAGTTGTGAATGTTTGGATCCATGCACTTTTCCCATTTCACACTGTTACAACTTTACAACTTTGCAGGCATTTGCTCTATAGTGCATCTCTGATAAATATAGCTTCCTCACATATTTCCATTTTCACATTCCTTTAGTCAATGTCCAGTGTGTCTACCTCTTGCTTTCCAACATTTTTAAGTGTTTTTTAATATTTTCCCCAGTTCAATCCATTGGTTTTGATCTTTGATTCCCATCAAAATCAAACCTCTGATAATGAAATCTGACTACCTAGCATGACTTGCCAAGTTAATGTCAGTCAAAAACTATCCAAATGACTTTCCTTCCTTTTGCAGTTTCATTTGGAACCTGCATGTTTCTATCACATTGCTTTTCTTGAAAATACAGTATTTTTTAATTCAACCTGGCTTAGACACAGACTGCTGTAGCTCCAGGTCCAGCAACAGTGTAAGAAACACTAACTTTTTTAAGTCTCCTTTCTCACAGAGCCCAGTCTGCGTTCATGTAGATGTCACATCCTTACCTTAGTGTTTTCCAGTACTCTGCTACATTGTTTCAACTGAAGGGTGGGTTGGTTTGTTTTTTTAATGTTTCCACATCTCTCTTTGTTTGCTTTCTCTCCCTTCATGTCTTCACTTTGGGTAATTACTCTTTCCTAAGTATTGCCTCTGGTACTATGCAGTATACATGCTTTTTAGGAAGGAGACTTTAGCTTGACGTACAGTGTAAAAAGCTATATACAACTGTCTGCCACATGCCACTGATTTCAGCAGGCTGCTTAAGTAACCCTGACACACATCACTGCAGCCTGTTCTGGTCTTAAAAGGCAATGACATATTCTCTTACACTGACAGCCTAAAGTTAGTCTCTTCATGACGTGATGGTTACTCACTTGTTGGCTGAAGCCAACAAGGCACAATTCAACAACACACTGAAGCTGCTGGTTAACTGTCTGAGTTAGTTAACTCCCTAGAATGGGTTTGGAGAGATACTGGTTGATCAAGCTAGGAAACCAGGCCAAGAGAGTTCAGAATTTCTTGTTAGGATCATTAAAATAAAATTCCACAAATGTCACTTGATGATCACTGTGGGAATGCAACCTTGAGAGCTAGGCAGAGCTAGGTGCCGTATGCAACTATAACCAACACATGCGAAACCTTCCATATAAAGTGAGAGCAGAGAAGGGAGAACAGGAAGGTACTATCACTGCTCCAACAAGACCAGGGATGGTGGAAGAACAGAGAGAGGAATCACTCACAGTCTGGGTCTCACAGTTATGGATGCCAAGCCTGACTTGCACCTCTGCCATTCCAGAACAAGTCCCATTTCCCCATTTGCTATCCCCCACATTTTTATTGCTGCAGCAATTTTATGTAAAGTGCTTTCTTTTCCTATACAGCTGGATTAAGCAAATTGTAATTGTAAAGAACAACATGCGACTGTCCATCTTTCCTATTCTTACCTTCTTACACAGAAAGATGATCGTCACCCTGGCAATGAGCCAGGGTAAACTCAGATGCAGCACCTTCCTATCTGCTCCTGCTTCCCTCTCTGCCCTCTCCTGTCTCCACTCCCACCACAACACCCTGCTCCCCGACCATGTGTCAGCCCTAGACTTTGACTCCTTTGAGAGTGGGTTTCAGCTCACCATCTCAGCAAAACAAGAACCAGCTTAGTTAACTGAATTAGCTTGTCAAGTGCCAGCTGCATGCCTGTAGGAGTGCAAGCAAGAGAAATACCTGCCTGAGCAGGGGATGGACCAGTGGGTGGGGAGGAGAAGAAGCATAAGCCTTTGCTGCAAGCAGTTCTTAGTTTAGCTCAGCCCTTTTCAGTCATCCCATCCCCAGTGACCATTCTCATCACTGAATCCTCCTGACAGCTTTCCAGCACTGAAAATATAATTCTCAGTCATTTTGTTGCAGCAATCAGTATTTGTCAGATTTGATATCCAATAAGAAGACTATTTCTCTAACAGCAAATTTCTATACATTCAGAAAAGAAGAATATTTTTCAACAAGCATTTAAACCAATTATGACAAGAAATTTTAAATTAGAAAGCTTTGATAAGTTATTTAGCAGATGACAGAGAGAAATTAAGAGTTAAACTACTTTGAAGTTGTACTTTAGGTAAGTTTTTTACATTTTACAGAATAATATATTGCTGTTAGAATTAGTCCTATCACACCTCCAAACTACAAGCTATTTCAGCTCTATCTCTAATTATAGTCTCACATGGTAGCACTCGTATCATTCACTTAAAGTGAGGTTTTTTTAAGGTTTTCTTACGAACTACCCACTACCCAATTTACTGCTTAAATTTTGACCTCTTCCTTGTCACAAGCCTTGATGATTTGCCTTGATCAAGGCAAATTCTGACATTTCTGCCCACTTTCCTGTCAGTCATTGGGACTAAACTGTCATTGACTCCAAAGGGAATTGATTTTAAACATACGTATATGCACAGGCAATATTACTAGCATTACAAAATGTTAGGCAGAGTATGCTTGGCCTCATGAAATGTTTCTAAGCCAGATCTTGGCTATAACTACAATGCAGTTTCTCTAGAAAAACTCTTCACTTACTTGAGAACTGTAATCAGGCTCACTGTTTCTCAGACTTCACTCTTAGAGGCTCTTCCAGAACAATATGAATTTAGATCTTTCTTGGTTGCAGATCTTTCTTGGTTCAACAGAGATGTTGAAGCAAACCAACAGACATGAAGTTTTTTTGTTCCTTATAGAATGGTGGTGATAAACACATCTACTGTCCTAATATATAAAAATAATTATTTTACATTGTTGCTTGTGCCAAAGGGTGTTGGCTTTAATGACCCAGGATTTTTCTTTTCATCCAGTGATTACAACAGGAGTCTGAGAAAGACTCCCATATGATCTTGCACAGATAGATATTATTAAAGGAATAAAAATGTATTTAAAAGTGACATCTCAATAAATCAGATTATATAGAATTATTTGGATAGGTTGTGTCTGTAAGATGTAGATCTAGAAATCCATTTATAAAAGTATGGATCCCATAAGACTAGAGGTGTATATACCTCTACAGACTAGTCACTAACCATTAAGAAATTCCCAGTCTGCTACATGGAAGAGAATATATCTTATTCAATAGTATATAGTGCGGCCTAATCCTGTTAATCTTAACGGGTGATTTAGGTCCTAGTTGTGTCTTAAGCATGTGCCTTTTCTAGGGCAGACATGTTAATATGTGACCTACAGACAATATAATAGAAATATGCTGTTAATAAGGAAAAACAAATAGGTAATATTCTGAAATGATGGGCAGATATGAGCTGTTTTCAAGCTGGTGTTTACTAGGAATTTGAAAACCACAAGGAATATAATGAATAAGTCATTGCATTGGAATAGTAAATGCATAGTTGGCACAGATGAAATCTCAAGGACCACAGACCTGCCTGAAGCGAGACTATATGAGAGAAAAGGGTCTCAAACAAAATATTCTAGCAACATTCCATTACACAAGCAGTCTATTCTACCTGGGGATAAGATTTTTGCTAGAATTGGTCTGGCCAGTCTGACTCACAGACTTGACTTTTCAGTAATATGTTTCTAGTAAATGTGGGTATGCTTTCGTAAAGCTGGCTACTTGTAACATCTTCATCTGCTGCCCAGATGCTTAGTCAGCATTCAGAATTAGCAAAAGAGTCCCTACAAGTGCCAGGAAAAAACAAATAGTTAATGACCTGGAAAATTTGATATAGTATGCCCTCAGTAAGTTTGTGGATGACACAAAACTGGAAGAGTGGCTGATGCATCAGTGCTGCCTTCCAGAGGAACCTCCACAGGCTTACGAAATCATCCAGCAGGAACCTCATAAAGTTCAACTGTAAGTGCAAAGTCCCTCACCTCTGGAGGAACAATCCCAGGAACCAATACATGCTGGAGGCCACCTAGCTGGAAAGCAGCTTGGCAGAAAAGGAGCTGCTGGTGCTGGTGGACACCAAGGTGAACATGAGCCAGAAATGTGACCATGTGGTAAAGAAGGTGAATGGTATCCTGGGCTGCATTAGAAGGCATGCTGTCAGCAGTTTGTGGAAGGTGATCCTGCCCCTCTATTCAGCACTAGTGTATCCAGTTCTGGTCTCCCCAGTACAAGAGACATGAACATACTGGAGAAACTCCAGCAAAGGGACCAGAGCATTTATCAAACAGTTCAGAGAGCTGGGACTGTTTAGCCTAGAGAAAAGTCTAAGGGGGAATCTCATCAATGTGTATGAATGCCTGAAGGGAGGGTGTAAAGATGATGGAGCCAGGCTCTTTTCAGTGGCGATAGGCACAAACTGAAATATAGGAGGTACCCTATGAACATCAGAAAACCGTTTTACTGTGAGGGCGACCAGTTTGCACAAAGAGGCTGTGGAGTCTCCATCTTTGGAAATATTCAAAAGCCATCTGGATATGGTCCTGAGCCACTGTCTCTAGGTGGCCCTGCCTGAGCAGAGGAGTTGGACCATTTAAATTCTATAAATCACAATGCTTGATGGCAGAATTAGTTAGGGAGTTAATTATTCCATCTTGGACAAACCTCCACCTTGTCAGCTGGCATGTGGCCATGATGTCAAGACACCTGTTCCAACACACATGAGATAAATGCCATGTTGAGCCAGGTGATGAGATGGTATCTGGTACATTTCGTCAGAAAACAGAAAGAGGAACTATGAGACAGGGGTATTTGTCTGCTAGGAAAGGGGTCAACCGATACCTAGCACCCCTCTGTGGATTGGATAGGATGTATGTGAATTTTATTTTCTACAGACTTGGACATAATAGCAGTAACTAAGCTTGTTTACATTAGGAATATGTTTGCAATAATCTTCTAAAATCAAGGATTCACACCTTTGTTAACTGAGACATTTGGCTTTGTGTTTTAGAAATGCAAGTAATGGCTTTAAACTGTGGCAGTGTATAGCCATCAGCTAGCAGAAACAAGTAGTCTCATAAATGACTTATCTTCTGTATTAGGAAGTTGCTTCAACAGAGTATCCCAGTTACAGCTCCCTATGTAGCTTTTAAAATAATTGCAAGGTCTCGTGTATGGTGGGAAATCTTAAATAAATAAGTTCTAGTTTTTCAATCCCTTTCTGGTATGACTTGGAAGTGATTTCTTTTTTAAGTCAATAAAAAAAAAAAAAGATAATAGTGTTGGCTCTGGGAATTGAATTGCCTTCATGGAGGATTGAACATACTGCATGAGGCTGATTAAAATATAAAAATGCAGCAGGAAAGCTTCACCATGTCTAAAAGAACATGGGGCTCTGAAAGTCTGTGTTGTTTGGTTTTTTTTAACCTTAGCTGGAATGTGTTTGATGGATCAAATTCTGAGAATCTGATAACAACTATATAAAATTAGTTTTGCTCTCTGGCTAATAGTTCTATGGGGCATTCACTAGACACATACATGCAGCTTGTTATTCTTGAATGTGTATATTGTGAATGAAAGCCTTGGAACTGCAACTTTTGAGTGATAGGTATATATTTTATCCTCATTGTCAGCAGAAGACAAAATTCTCACAGATTTGCCTACAACTTGCAAAGAGGATGTGGTCTTAAAAAGGTCCTTCAACATTCATATTTAAAGGTACTTGAAGTTGCCTGTAAATTTAGGGTGCTGGTAGGAGGACATGTGGGAGGAATGTCATTCTGGATATGAAAAGCTAAACCAAACTCTTTAGACTGTTTTATTGCTGCAAATCAGAAATGTTTAGAAGTTCAGGCTGTTCTTTAGGCTCTCATTAATCAGACAGTTGGTTAAATGTATTCGTTTCACTGAAATAGAAATTCAGAGCTACAAAATGAACCTTTTTCCTCATCACACACATGCGCACACACACAAATAACTTATTTAGTTTAGTAAATGGATACTAAACTGGAATATTTGGTAATGCACATTCTCTTCAGATTAAGAATTCTTCTGTCTGAGATATATTCAGAGATGCCTTAGAACAGATTAGAAATAAAAAAAAAATAGCTAAGAGAGCAGAAAACTCTCTTTGTGAATGGGGTACCACGTTCTGCTTCATACCCCAATGTAACCATCGCTTATACAGCAAGAGACTCTTAACACATTTTTAAATAAATACTGGATCCATAATAAATACAGAAGAGGGAACAATTTGGTTTTATTTATTTCAATACAGCACAAAAAATTTCACATACATCCTTTGAGACTATGAACTGAAAGAGCAATTTTTAGAATACAGACCTTCATGTTACCTCAGCAATATGTTTTAGGGAGAAAACTGCAATAGGTAAAGAAGCTGTTTTCTCCTTTTCAAGGACAAAGAAAAGCAGAACTTTGGCTATACCATACCACAGCATTTTCTTCTTTTTTTGAGAAAGGTGCCATTTGGGTTGGCTGAACCCCTGTGAACACTGCAACCAGCCCAGCTATGGAGCAGCTATCTTAGACTAGGACAAGTTGAGTAATACACATGCAAAAGCACGAGTTTCTGCTCCCACTGGACTCATCAGGAAGGCAAAACAGTGCTGCTCATATCTGCTCCTGGGACATACTGGAGTCCTGGTTTCCATGTGGATGGAAGGCTACTGAAAGAAGCTGCAGACCTCAGGACAACAAAAGGAGACAACAAACTGAAGTACAGCACAGCCAGAGAGTGCTGAGAAGCTGCGTGGGGTCGGGCAGGTTGTGCAGTGCCCTGCAACCCTGCTGGCTCTGCTGGCCATGGGAAGGGAGGGTCTCAAGCAATTAAAGGTGGCAATGTGCCCTGCCCAGATGTCTGCATTGTCCTGTTCGTCCACAAGGAAGTTGTACCAAATAGTGAGGGATCCTTCACAGCCCTGAGGAATAGGTTATGTCTTGTACAGTAGACCTGCTCAGGCTGTTGTGAAAGTATTGCTCATTGTGAATAACCTCTTCAAAGGCCCCTTGGATTTTGGCTCTTAACTCTCATGTACCTCTGTTATTTCTATACCACCACCACAAAACATGACTTGGAACACACAGTTTTCAATAGGATTCACTGTACTGTATTGAACACGGTACAGTGTTCACATTGCACATTGCAATAGTGCTAATGCACAACTTGTTCAATTATTTTCACTTTAAGAAGCCATTATATCCCCAGTGGTCACTGGGACTAACAGGTCTCAGCCTGCCCATTAAATCGAGGGAACTTGCATCTAAAGAAAATCTACTTAGAGGGTTCAAATGCCCAGTTTCCTCAAAATGAAAATTGCCGAGGTGAGTCTCTCCAGAGAGGA
>NW_009923226.1:0-33468 GCF_000696875.1 Nestor notabilis
ACCCCGGCACCACATGCTAGGCCTGTTCCGGGGAGGCTTAAGCGGTCCGAGCGGTACTGTCAGCGGTGAGGCCAGATCCTGGTGGCGGGTTCCAGCCTGGGTACACCGTGGTGGGGCTGACGCCTCGCCCTGGCTCTGCGGTGGCTCCAGGTGCAAGGTGCAGGGAGCGCCGCCGCTGCGTTACAATGGTGGGGAGCCGGGCCCGCTGTTGAATGAGCTCTGAGGGTGTCGGGAGCTGCACAGGGGTACTCAGGAACGGCTCCAGATCCCTTCCAGCCTGGGCGGTGGCAAAAGTTGTACAGGTATTGTTTTTGTTTTGATCCTAGGAATGTTACCATCCAGTAGTATTAGAAGGTGCAGTTTCTTGCTGCAGGGTGGGCACTTGTCATTCACCATGACAGAGTGTCACTCACTAGAACACAGTCCTAACTGCAGGTGAAAGTATCATTGCATGAAGTTTTATTGTTGTCCCCCACATCTTTGTGCCCCGGATTGTGGTTGTCAGTTAAGTTGTTATTTGCTGAAATGTGTTTGTTCAGGCACCAGTTTCCAGGACTGCAGTGAAAACATCATAACAGTATGTCAAAACCTTAATGCACTTTAGGTGTCTTAAAATATGATGTCTAAGTGAACTGGCTGATCCAGGAGGCACATGGTTTGCTGTTGGAAGCTTTAGTCCCAGATGATACTGTGCTTTTGCTGGATCCTTCTCTTCCAGTTTGTTTTTGTGACTTTCTGTCACTGTTCGATTGAAACCTTTCATTTCCTCTCTAAATGGACTGGCTCAGGTGACACAAGTAGAGAACCAGATTATCTTGATTTTACAGCATATGGACAGGAAAACTGGCCATATGTGATTAGGACTTCTAGGGAGATTCAATTCTCATTTTCTCTATACGTTTCCAGCTTGAGCTGCCTTCAGAAATGATACTCAAATGGCTGGTGTTCTGTGCTTTCTGGAAAGGGGACTTGGTTTAGGGTGGATTTTTGTTAATTATTAAAAAAGAAGCAAAAGAAAGTTAAAAAAAAAAAATTTGCCCTTGGCCTGACCTTTTTTCCCCCACCATTTAAGAGGATCCTTTTGTCTTCTCTTGGTAATTCCCACCTTAAGAATGCATCCTCCTGTAAAAAATATTTGTCCAGTGCCTTAAGCTGGATTTCTTCTGAGACGTCAATTTGTCATTTGTACTATAAACAATACCCCACAAAAGCACCAGTTTTTGTAAGAACTTAGGGACTCTGCTTCCTTCAGGAGAGGTTCCTGGTGGTACAAAGGAGGGATAAACTGAGTCTTTCCATTAGCTGTGTTCCTGTGTCCTTCCCTCCCTAGAAAAGTAAGTGTTTCTGGGTTCTCTTCCAGTGCTGAAATGCAAGCAGCTGAGATCCTAAGTGAATAATGCTTGGCAGTGCAGGGGGCAATTCTCTGTAGTCCTTGAGGTATCTGCTGAAGTTATACCAAGGAAATAAGAAACTAGAAGAAAATGAGGTTAGCTTCACTTTAAATGAACAGCTTTAGGTTGTGTTTACCTTGTACCTCCCTATGCAGGCTTGGTGTAAGAAACAAAAATAGGCATTAACGCTCTGTTCTTGTCATGATTTAACCCCAGCTGGCAGCCAAGTACCACACAGCTGCTCACTGGCACTGACTCCCTGCCCACCCCCACAGTGGGCTGGGGAGGAGAACTGGAAAAAAGTAAAACCTGGGGGTTGAGATAAGAACAGTTTAATAATTGGTAAGTAAAATATAGAAGCTGGGGGGAATGAGAGGAATGAAACCCAAGTGATGCCCAATACAATTGCTCAGCACCTGCTGACTGATACCTAGCCTGACCCAAGAAGCAATTGGTCCCTTCCAGGTGACTCTCCCCAGTTCATATACTGGGCATGACGTGCTGTGGTATGGAATACCCCTTTGACTAGTTTGGGTCAGGTGTCATGTCTCTGCTTCCTCTTGGCTTCTTGTGCCTCTCCTCACTGGCAGAGTGTGAGACTGAAAAGTCTGTGATCAGGGTAAGTGCTCCTGAGCAACAACTAAAACATTAGTGTGTTACCAGCATTGTTCCCAGACTAAAGCCCAAACACAGCACTGCACCAGCCACTAGGAAGAGAATTAACTCTATCCTAGCCAAAACTCAGGACAGTTCTACAGCATGGAGGTTTCAGGGTAAATATTGAAATGAGCCACGTAAGACTGGCAGAAGCAGTTTGTTTCATCCTGGGCTTACAGGTGTCAAGACTATGAGTTTCCTTCTTAGAATAACTCCGTGGAGCATCTCCACCCTGCACCAAGTATTGAAATAGGCACCTGGCCAGTACTCAGTACTAGGATCTCTTGAAGCAGGGAGAGGGGACTGTGCTCACTTGGTCACAAGTGCTGCACCTGTTTTCTGTTTCCAGCCCTGTTTTAGTCCAATGGAGTTCCCTCTTTCACTCACCTCTTCCGCTCTGTGTAACCCTGACAGACAGCCCCCAGCATTGTCTGTCCAAGCCTAGCTCACCCCGGAGGTGCAGAATGCTTTTGAAGGTTAGAGAGATTGATCGCTAACTTCTGAAACCTGTTAACTGCTGTCCTGGGTTCAGCTACAGCAGTCATTTTTTCGCCTTCTTAGTAGCTGGTGCAGGGCTGTGTTTTTGACTTTCAGCCTGGGAACAATGCTGATAACACCGATGTTTTTAGTTGTTGCTCAGTAATGTTTACTCTGACCAAGGACTTTCTCAGTCTCATGCTCTGCCAGGGAGGAGGGGAAGCCGGGAGGAAGCAGAGACAGGACACCTAACTCAAATTGGCCAAAGGGGTATCCCATACCACAGCACATCATGCCCAGTATATAAACTGGAGAGAGTTACCCGGAAGGCCCAGATCACTGCTCGGGTCGGGCTGGGTATCGGTCGGCGGGTGGTGAGCAGTTGTGTCCTCTCCCCTTGTTATTCCTCTTCTCATTATTATTGGTAGCAGTAGTGGTTTGTATTATACCTTAGTTACTGGACTGCTCTTATCTCAACCTGTGGGAGTTACATTCTTTTGATTCTCCTTCCCATCCCTCCGGGAGTGGGGGGAGGAAGGAAGGGGCAGGGGGAGTGAGCGAGTGGCTTCGTGGTTCCAAGTTGCCGGCTGGGCTTGAACCACGACAACTACTTGTAAATAAATGTATCCAAAACACTGAAAGCAGGCCAGCTTTCTCAATAGGTCAGAAGAACTTACGAAACGTGACGGTAAAGTGTCAAATCCTTTCTACGGAACAGAGAGGTGCAAGAACTGAAATAAAAGGTTGTGAGTGTAGGGGTGGGTCTTAATGTTTTAGGGGGATTGATTGATTGGTTGATTTGTTTATGCGAGGTAAATCAGAAGTGGGGTGAGGAAAATTCCATTAAAACATAACTTTTAGGAAAGCAGCCTGAGGTAGGCAACTAACAGAGAAGACATAATTAGGAAAAATAGTAAAGAAGGAGTAACAGGTGGTGTTATTGCAGCTGTGCTGTGGGCAGGTATCTCAGTCACTACTTACTATGTGGTGGTCTTTAGAGAACTGAAATTACTGCAAGTGCTGTAGGTCTGTTTTTCAGGATGTGTAGTAATGTCTTGTGCCCTGACAAGTGAAATCAGGTCTCTGATGTCTTTCATATTGTGCTTTTAGGACGGGCTGTTCCACAATGGATGGGGCAGATGGTACTGCTGACCTTGTGATTAACAAGAGGTTTGTATCTGAATCGGAGCTAGAGGAGCGACGGAAGAGGAGGCAAGAGGAATGGGAAAAGGTCCGAAAACCTGAGGATCCAGAAGGTATGGGATATATTTTAATAATTATAGGAAGGTGATCTGAGAATATTTTGCTTTCATGGAGAACAGAAATAAAAGGTAATAGTTTGTATTCTACAATTTCAAAAGGTTTCTACATGAAGGAGCTAAGATCTGTTGGTGATTTAGTATTCCTAACATATGGTCTCATTTCCCAACGTGTTCCTTCCTTTCAGAATGCCCAGAGGAGGCATACGACCCACGTTCCTTGTATGAAAGACTTCAGGAACAGAGAGAAAAGAAGCAGCAGGAGTTTGAGGAGCAGTTTAAATTCAGTAAGCACCAGTAGTTCCTATTTTGAACCAAAACCCAGCAAGCTGCATGTATGGTGTGCAGCAGCTGTGTACAACATCTGACTGAGGGACATATCTGTGTGTCTTGTCAGTCTCTGAGAGATAAGTAGAGGCTTCAGAAAAGTATTATTGATGTTTTGTATTGTTCAAGGGTGGCAGATGTTTATGCAGACAAAACATTGTCCTTGGCCCTGTGGCAGCACTGCACAGGTGTGACACTCAAAAATTGCTCGCAGTTTCAAAGCTGCATTCCTGTAAAGCATGGAATGTTTGGCTTATTTTGCACAATTAAATAAAAAAAAAAAAGTCCTGATGCCAATCCCTGGAAGAGTGGAAATGTAACGTGGTTTTGAGACTCTTGAACTCATTCTTTAATACAAGACTGTTCTATCTGAATCAATAAAAATAAATCCTGTTCCATCAGCTATTACATTTCCAAGCCATAATTGGTTGACACAAAAGTGAATTGAGGCTCAAGATCATATTTGGAAGAACTAAACATGCACGAGTTGACTATTCTGAAATTAGGTGTTTAGCTCTTCTAATGAGCTAGAAACCTAATTTCTGCTGATGTTTGAATTTCCAGTTTTATAGAAAAATCCTTTGCATTGTATCACCTGTGTATGTACTGCTGAGTGCAAAGATGATAATGAGAACTAGAAAATTATTAGTCAGCCATTTTGGGAAAAAGGGAGCTATTGGCTCTTATCTAAAAAGAAGTGAGGATGATACTGTGAGACTTCATTTTAAGGTGGGTTCTGATCCATTTTGGTTCTTTAGCTGGAAGCCTTACCCTTAAATGACTGTGTTCTTTAAGCTCCAATTTTCCTAGCTGGATTCTGCCTAGAATTTTTCTTGTATTTGTGGTGTGATGTCTGGGACAATCAGAGTTTTGTTAGGTAATGCTCCCTGCCCCTGCAGATGCTATCAAGTACGGCACTGATGACCATGACTGCCTTTGCTGTTTTGTAGTAGATGCTTTTAGAATCATTCCCGTAGCCAAATTTCTCTGGGAGAAGGTAAGTGGGAGGAACTGACTAACTAAAGATTAGTGTTGGGTGGACTGTGTACCACTAGTTTACCTCATCAGACTTCAGCCCAATTTGGCCACTTGTGACAAAATCTGTCCCCTAATATGCTTGAATTTCCCTTAAAATGTTCAGAAATAATTTGTCTATCCATGGGAATTTTGGAGGAGTAGAAAGTTATTTTAGTGTACTGTCATTCTGATCTGTCAGAATTTATGATACAACGTGGGAGGAGAAACACCTTGATGCTGAAGAATTGTGTTTGCATAAACAGACAAACTTAGTTACACTGTAAACTTTTTGTGCAGATAAAAACCACTACACAGACTTTCTGCTGGGTTATTCAGCATTGCAGGAATGTCTTCCTTTTCAAAGTAAAGTAATTTTAGTACACTGTTACAGCATTTTAAACGAAGAATAATCATAGAACCACAGACTGGTTTGGACTGGAAGGGACATTAAAGCTCATCCAGTTGCAACCCCCCGCCACGGGCAGGGGCACCTTCCGCTAGACCAGGTTGCTTCAAGCCCCATCCAGCCCAGCCTTGAACACTGCCAGGGATGGGGCAGCCACAGCTTCTCTGGGCACCCTGTACCCGCGCCTCACCACCATCATAGGGAAGAATTTTTTTCCGTTCTCTGTAATGCAGCTTTAAAATTTTTCTTTCTGTAACCAAAATAAGAGAAGTGGAAGTTGTTTCCTGTCTCTCAAATGTCACTTGTGGTTTTGGTGGTGAAAAATGGAAACTACAGATAGGAGCATGAAAGCATCAAAGTCTCCAACTCCAACTATACTTTCCAGCTGGAGAGTTTCTAGTTTACTGAAGTAAACTCTTGATCCAGGTCATTGCTGGTGATGTGACTAAGCAGTTCTTGTCCAGGTAGCCACCAGGAAACTGACTGCTGGCAACCTGTATGGGAAAGACTAATAACTGAGTAACTGTCTAAATTAATTGTTTCCCTTGCCCAGTTATATTAGATCTATACCATCTTCCCTTTGGTTCAGGAAACCTATAAACCCAGTACTGGAATGGAAAGCATCCCTGAGAGGTGGTAACTGAGAGGTAAACCAACTGCTCCCTTTAAGGCAACCCCTGCAGAATAACATTCCTGGTAACCTGGAGAACAAACCCTACTGTAGCATATTTAGTAGGGAATAATGACTACAGACAGCAAGCCTTGGTCTTTCTAAAAAAGATTTTTTTATTACCTTTCAGCTACATCATTTGATTGAAAGACATTGAACATTTACAGAACAGAAAATTAAAGATGTTCTTACTGCACTAGTGCACTGTCCTTAGGACAGAATGTTTAGAAAGAATTTATTTTTATTTGGAAGTTACAAATTGTCCTGGTTTTACTTAAAAAAGCCAAAACCACAGATGTTAATCTCAGAGAAGTTACTAATTGTTTGCTTTAAGAAAATATATGTCCTATTCTGAGGAAAGATTTATGGAGAGATTTATGTGGGTTTTTTTTCCAGTTATTGATTGGTTTAAGAACAGATTCTGAGGAGACAGGCTTAAACTTGGTGCCTGAAACCAAAGCAATGAAGATACTGCTTACTGTGGTCATTCCTTGTTTTGTGTAACCCATTCCAGATGGCATTCCAGACCTCCAGTGGTTGATTTTCCTGAACTATATCAGCAAGTCCAATAGCATTTCATGGCTTCTTATGTATCCTGTCTTGCTTTTCTCTGTAGTAAGTGTTGTGTTCAAACTGTGTTAGTTTGTTGTAGTTTGTGTGCTTGAAGGTATAAGAGTTTCAGTTTGTTAACATCCAGTATCATTCACAAGGAAGTGTTTTTACTCCTTAATTACAGAATCCAGCAGAATCCAGCTGCTTCCTAAGTGGTTTTAGCTTATCAACATGCATGCTTTTCCTTTATTCAGAAAATATGGTAAGAGGCTTAGATGAAGATGAGACGCATTTCCTTGATGAGGTGTCTCGGCAGCAAGAGCTACTAGAAAAGCAACGAAGAGAAGAAGAGCTGAAAGAACTAAATGAATACAGAATATCCTTTACATTATAATGGCTGGTGGTTGTATAGAGGAGGAGAAGAGATGGGGCTGTAGTTTTATTCTGTGGTAGTCATTGTTTCTATAGAACTGCATTACAGAATGTGTACTATGATAGACTTTTAAACATTTAATGTTTTCATTGTAACTTGGATCTCCCACTGTAACGTTTGATGTTCCTTCCTCCTCCTCAATCCTCACTTGTCTTTGGTACTTTTTTTCTTCCCCTCCATGTTGTTTGGGATTTTGGTTTTGTTTTTCCTGTTGTTGAGGGCATGAAATACCATAGCTAAAAAGAGAAAAAGAACATAGAGGAAAATCTGCCTATTACTTGTAATCTTTTTCTTTCACCACCTTATTGAAAAGTAAACATTCATGTTTGGGTTTTTTAACTGTATATTGTCTCTTTTTAACATACGTGTTTGAAATAATGTTTGAATGTCTGGTTTGGTTTTTTTTGAAGTCTTAGCTACTTTCTTCCTTGCTGATAACTGCAGGATGAGAAATTACATGCATGTGTGCAGATGTGCCAACTTTCTTCTAGGAAGTCAGTGTTCATGGACGCTTAGCTCTTTTGGGTAATACAGACTTTCAGGCAGTACTAAGAGCAGGCTGGCTTGGCTTTGCTGTTAAATGCCAAATTTTCATGAAGATGTCCTAGAAAATAATACAGGATGCTTTTCCTCTCTGATCATGCCAGTCAAGGGTGGTTGGAATGATTTGAGGATTTCTGTGCTAAGCTGATCATTGGTTTTTTGACGTTTACCGATTCTGTGCAGAACCTGATGGTTTCTTGCCTCCAGATGAAAACCATTGCTTTTAAGTCATCAGTGAGCAAAACACAAGTTCTCCAGGATGCTCGAGTATAAATGAAAGAGTTTGTGGGCACAAGAAGGTAACTAAAACCAGTCAGCAAATGAAGCTGAATAGTACCAAAACTACAAAGATCTGCATTACCGTGTATTTGTTAATGATGTACAACTTAGAGCATGTGTTCTGAGAAGAGCATGTAAGTTATCTCAGCAATGTGTTTATGAAAAAATAATAGTCCTAGAATCCTAAAGTGGTTTGAGTTCTAAGGGACCTTAAAGCTCATCCAGTTCCAACCTCCTGCCATGGGCTCGGATACCTTCCAGTAGGCCAGGTTGCTCCAAGCCTCCCCCAACCTGGCAATACTCATGCATTTTTTTTGCTTCAGAAATAGGCTGTAGTTGGTTGAATGGTTCAGAATATTTTCTTGATTTGCTGGATCTCACAATGGGATGTTCATGTGGGATATATTTAGTTTTGCTGATTGTTGCTTGCGGGTCTGGCTGATGCAGAGATGTGCTGTGTAAGATTGTGCTGTGGAAGCAGCTGACAGCTCTAGTTAGGTCACATATATCAGAGGTGAATCATACCATCCCAGAGGGAATCTTACATTGTCTTGATTTAGCCACATAACACGTGGATCCCTGAATTTCCTGAACAGGGCCTGTTCAAGATGTACAGGCCATCTAACCTCAGTCTTTGCAGTCTTAGAAATACCGTTTGGCTTTGCGTCTGAAGTCTTGCTGTAAATTAAACTGCAGAACTTACTGCTGAAGTGGGTTCAGGGAGACTGTTTTATAGTCACGTCATCTCATGAGGAACTGAGGAGTTTTGCTCATTCCTTTCCTTTTTTTATTATTTTTTATTTTATTCAAGTGTAATATTTCAAGCAACCTCAGGGAAACTTGCAAAATGACTCATCTGTGTTTTGAAAGCTTTGGTGGTATGCTTTTGAAATAGAAATGGTGTTCTTGTATCTGCAGGTTGTTAGTGATTGTTTATCAGTACAGAATGGTTTATCAGTGACAAAAACCAGTGGATGCTAGGTACATGTGCTGGATCTATAGGCACTGTTCAAACTAGTTGGTTCTTCCAAACCAATAATAGGTATGTCAACCCTGTGGATTTGATTATTTGGTCTTTTTCTTGGTATAACACCAAATTTAAGCTACCCAGAGACATTAATTTCAGGGTAAAAACTACGTAAATTAAATCCTGTATCTTAAAGGATAAACATGCCCTGGAATATTTTAATGCACTCTCAAGCATAAGAAATTCATATGCATGGATGCATAGGAATTTTACTTCCTCCTGCATGAACAACTAGAGGTTTTTACTTCTTGCCCTATGCAGACCCCACTGGTTTGACAGTGTTTAAAGATTTACAGGTTTGTGGGGTTTTTAAGCCATTTCCAAGAAGCATTCGAGAACAACATCCTCTTGTCTTAAATCCTGTGTAAATGTAGGAAAAGTCCCACTCCCAAGAAGCAGGCTTTACTGTAGGACAGCTTTTTAAATGAACTTCTATTTAAGATCAGGAGGCTTATTTCTGATGTAGGCTTCTGGAGAGGGAATGCTTCTTGTCTAAATAGTGTTACATTTGCTAATGGCAGCAGTATGTAGAAAATCTGTTAAAAATGCACTGTGTTGTCTGCAGTAGTTGAGGAGTGTCAGGAGAACACTTCCTGGATGGAAGTAGAAAGCCTGTAATTTGGTATCTTTTGAAAGAAAAGTCTTTGGGTTCCTCAGCCTGGCTTTTGTAGTGCAGTGTTAGACTATAACAAGGTAATGAACAGACACATGGAAGTTGATCACTGGTGTGTGGAATCGTGTATTGCAACATCAAACTATGTTTGACACAATGAGCTTTCAGATTGCTTCCGATAGCCACAGGATGGCACTCCTGTGCCATCTGAACCAAGGTTTTGGCTGAGGCAGCTTTCAGTTGAGGTAGGGAGCAGTCTAGGTTACTGCTGTATCCTTAGGAAAATCCAATAAGCAATGGCATCTGAATGCTACTAATTGTAAAGTGATTGGAGACTTCGGGTGTGTCACTTCAAAGGAAGGTGTAAGGGGTTTTTGATTTGCAGATGTTCAGTGGGGAAAAAAACTATGGGGGAAAAAAATGTATGGTCCATCAATGTGAAATTCACTGCCCAATTTGTCTTCAGTAACTGGGACACCTGTGAAACTCCAGCTTGTGATGATGTCACATGATCAGTGGAATTGGAGTCAGGTTAGATTTAGGATTATAAACAAATGCTCTTTTAAATTGGGTTGATTTGCATTTGCTGTGTGTAGTTTAAAAGTTTTGCAGAAGCTTTTGTAACTGCACTGGCACCTCATTAACAAACAGGATATCGCTTCATCAGGGCTAGCTGGATATAAATAGTTATCAGGGACGGGACTAGGTCCTGCACAGAAGGAGACCTGTTAAGTGTGTGTGCAGGGTGAGTGTGCCTTAATAACAGATCAAGCTCTTCCTTATCCCATCTGCGAACCTGCTTAAGCTTCTCCACCTTATTATAGGTTTCAGCTGCATCCCACCACTCCAGCACTGTTTTAAGCTATGAGGATTTTCTGTGCTGTCACAATCTTTTTGGGTGAATCTTGAACCACGTGCACCTTTAGTCAGATGTGTCTCCTTCCTTTTGGGTTTGGTGTTCAAACTGGCAGTAATAGTCTGGTGGCCCTTAGATAAGCTGAAAAGTTAAAGTGGTAAGTACCAAACCAGAAAACTGAACGTTTTGCTGTGGCAGGCTGGTGTCTCCTGGGCTTAGCAAAAGGAGGACTGGAGGAGTGGAAGTGAGCCCACATATTGCTGCTTCTTTTTTTTTTTTTTTTTTTTTAATTAGAGGTTGAAGCAGCAAATTTGTATTACAAATGTGTTGATCGCCATAGAAGGGGGAAGTATTGTATTGCTTTTTTTATTTTTTTTTTTCTTCTTTCCCCATTGTCCCAGTCTGACCTGTTTGCTTTTCTAAGACCTTTAGGAAAAGGCAGGATGCTGGCTATGTTTATGGGTGCTGGATGTGTTGTGTGTTGCACCCTTCTACCTTCAGAAAAACATTTCCTGATCTGCCACCTGGATGTCTTTACAGGGAGAGCTGGTATAGATACTGAGAGAGCTCCAAACTCAGAGGATGTCATGGCTGAAGGTGTCAGCTAAATGTCATTACAAATGAGGTTATTTTGATAGAATATGTGAATGAACTTCAGTTGCTGCTGTCAGCAGAGCTGGCTAAATATATCAGGAGAAGGAAGTATCTGTTCTCTCCATTCCTTCCTGGTTGATCCTTAACCCTTAGTTCACAGCACTCTCACCAAAGTGGGTGTCAGTATGGACCCAAAGAAGGAAACTGAGAAGAAATTGCCCATGAAGTCAGCGGAAAACAAGAACAAATTCTCTCAAGCAAAGCTGTTGGCAGGAGCTGTGAAACACAGAAGGTTAGTTTCACACCTCTATAAATTCATGAGGAACGGAACACAGTTAGCAGTATAAAGGGAGGCAGGCCAAAACTGCCTTCAGCGAGTGAGGTGTGAACCTTAGCCCTAAAGAAAAAAGGGGGGAGGTAGAAGAAAAGACAAGCCTTGTTTCCATAGGCTCTCCCAAACTGTGGGAAAAACATGAAGCAATTTAAATAGATAAGCGTGTGTAAAAGCTAGTGGGTAGACTCTTCATTCTAGACTGTCAGGCTTGGGCAATCCTTTTTGGGGATCTAGAGTGAATCTATTTTACATCTCTATTTATAGATACCAGTGTCACCTCACTTGTGTGATTTCATTCAGGTTTGCTTAATATATCAGCTGATTTTATCTGTGTTTTAATTACTGCTAGGGGCAGCATGGGGGAGACAGAAGTTACAAGAGAGGAGCTTGGTGTATCAATTTGATCCTGAGGGCATAAGGCAAACTTCCCTTGTTCCTCACTGATTTGCACTGATAACGTCAACACCCTTTTCCTCCCAGGGACGTGGCAGCTGTGTTTGTGTCCTGTTTGCTGTTTTGATCATGGCCTGCAAACGTAGCTGCTGGTGTGCTACAGGTTACGGAGAAACTAGGCATGTGGGACTAGACTTATTTTCCACAGATGAGTCATCTAATACTTCAGATGATTACTGACATCTCAAAATTCAGTCAGTGTTTTTGTCCCAGAGAATGGGAGATTATTTTAGAAGTTTATCTTGTAGGGTGATGTTTAGCTGCCAGTACAGCAGTAATTACATGTCTGAAAACTGAAGTAAGCACTTCCACCACCTAATATGTTTGGGGTTGGATTGTTGTTTGGGTTTTTGGAAGGCAGAGAAGAAAAGCCCTGAACTGATAACAAGCAGCCAACAATGTTTTGGGGTTGTTTTTTTTGGTTTTGTTTGTTTTGGTTTTTTTTTTTTCTATCTTGTTACTACTAGTACTTAACACAGTAGAATGTAGAGAAGGAGCTGATGTGTGCTTAATGGCACATCTGAAGTCTGCAGATGGTATCTATTTGAAGAGAGCAGCTTAACTGACATGTCAATGCCATCACAGACTTGATTTTCAGTCTTCTATTTTTGTTGTCTTATCTTCTGTTGCAAACTGTCCAAAACCAAGTGTAGCATGAGATCAACATCTGCTCTCTGAGCGTTGTAGTTTCCTGTAAAGGACATATTATTAAAACCTTTCATCTCTACTGCATGCTCTGACAGGGACAGGAAAGAGTTGATGCTAAGGATGCTCATGCTTCATCACTTTAGTTCATCACAGCTGAAGCTGGGAACCATTTGTTTATGTGGATGGCTTAGGACTGGGAACTCGCAAAGGAGGGAAAAAGAAACTGAGCAGTGAGAAGGAAGAGCTATAGAAGCTCTGCAGAGTCCAAGTCACGTTCCTTTTCCCAACAGGACCCCTTTCTTTTTTAGGTCAGACAATGCCATTATGATAAATTGCTGCAGACCTTTCTGGGCTTCTTACTGGGTGCAAGACTTCTAGATGTTTTAGGGCAGGCTCTCTAGGTGCTTGAAAGAGGGGAAGGAAACCCTGGAAAGGAGAGACACGTGTGTTGCGCCAGCAACTGTGATAATTATCCACATGAGCTAGCCTGTGTGCATGTGGGTGGCTGAAGCTCAGGTTGTTGTTCTTGACCTCCTTTGAGGTGCTTCCAGCTGAATAGGCAGCTCTGGGTTGCTGTGCAAGGGGTCTGATGTTTTCAAGGTTAACCTACTTGCAGTGTGGTGTTGGCTCTGTCTAGGATCCTGCATGTTCCCTGAGGAGCCCCAGTTAATAGCAGTTACAGGTGGTGATGGTCACTGAGGGATCCCACTGGCATTTGTTAGAGCATTTGAGGCTAAGATATGACTTTTAATTAAATGTAATTTAATTGAATGCTTAATTAAATGGTAATTAATTAAATTACCATTAACAGTAATTAAATGCTTACCTTATAAGGAACAGGACACTTTCTTATTTTGTCCACAGTTCAGATGGTGCTAACAGTGTGAAGAGGTTGAAACTAGATACTGATCATGACGAAAAGAATCAAGGTATGTCCTGATTTCTGCATGTGGGAAGCTGGCTGTCTCTCACCTGAACAGCAACTGACTTGGAGTTAAATCTGATAGAGGATTTGCTTGTCTGGTCCTTTATTATGCAAGACAGCACAGGCTGCAGTTGGCATGTTCTCTCTTAAAGCAGCAGAAACAGTAACTATAGGTGCTGACAGCAGCCTTGATAGAAAATAGGGCTGGAGGGAACCTCTACATATCATTGTTTTATCCCCTGCCTAAACCATTCCTGATAGGTGTTTGTCTAAGCTGCTCTTAAATGTCTGCAGGTAAGAGATTTTGCACCCTCCTTAGGCAGTTGATTCTAATGCTTAGCTGATTTTACCCTTAAGAAGTTCTACCTGATTAATAGGAGTCTTCTTGGCTGCATTTTGAGCCTAATGCTGTTCTGTCAAGAGGAGATGTGGAGAACAGATCATTCCCTTCCTCTTCACAGCAACATTTGATGTATTTGTATATATCCACCATTAGCTATTAATCAGAAGAAAAACTAAGTTGCATTTCAGTCTTAGCTGTCAGGGCTGCAGCTGACCTGCTGTCAAGATACTCTGACACAAATAGAGTGAGCTGCAATTGTGTAATAGCAACCCAAGGTGCTTCCTGGATCTCCCTCTGTACAGTAAACTTTCAGAACACTGGAAATAGTTAGTGGTGGAAGATGGGAGATGTTGACTACAGAATGATGGAATAAAGCTTTTCCCCAACTGTGCTGTTACATCGCAAAAAAAATCCTCAATTACACAAAGCAGAGCTATTTATTCTTATTTAGTGGGTTTGGTACTTGACGAGCATTAAACTGACAACTTTAGAATTAAAATCTGTAATGCCAGCATAGAGCTGGACTTAAACTAGTGATGAGAAGAAAAAAAAAAATCCCCTGAGGTAGCAAGTCCTTCATGTCAGAATAGCTTCATTGCAACATAAATCTGCCTTATGCTTTAATTAAATCCTGCAATCATCCACTTCCTGTGGCAGTAACAGGTGACTGATATGAGGCTGATTAAAAGCCCTTTTCCTGCACTTTCATTTTTGAGTTGGGTACCTCTCTTTCAGAAAAACCATCCTGTGTTCCCTTGGGGAGCAGCTCGGTGGGAGGCTCTGCAGTTCACTGTCCCTCAGCAGCTGTGTGCATTGGGATCTTGCCTGGCCTGGGCGCCTACTCGGGCAGCAGTGATTCAGAGTCCAGCTCGGATAGTGAAGGCACCATTAATTCCACTGGGAAGATTGTGTCTTCTGTCTTCCGTGGCAACAATTTCTTTGATGGTCCATAGTGAAATCCCTCCGTGTGTAATGTAGTGCAGAATATCTTCCAAAGCCCTGATGGATGCTTGATGCATTTTCTGCCCCAAATATAATCTTTCTAGCTAACCTCTCAACTTTAATACGCTCAGATACTCCTAAAATAACTCATATTTCCTACCACCACCACCACCTTTCCATTTCTGGGGTGCATACTGAGCCTGTAAGAATGTCTGCCATCCTAAACCCAGTAATGTAATGAAGGTCTGAGGGTAGGGAGGAGAAAGCCTTATCTTTAAAATTTTTACAGAAAGAATGAATTCTGGTGATCTAAGAAGTTTACACAAGACTGACAGGCAAAAAATACTCACTTGAAGCAATGAAGTCCTGTCGAAAGAGACGTGTTCTGTTTTAAAATGTCGTTTTTATTCTGTATTTGAGAAATGGGGGAAGAACAAAATTCAAGCAGATGGTGAAGTGTAGATTGCCATGACACTGTAAAAAAAGTTCTAGTGTTACATGATTAAAGACATTCTGAATGCATTTTTTTTTATCTCAGCTTGTGTCATTCATAATTGTTCCCATTCCATTAACCAGTTTCTGCACTACCCAGCCAACTCCTTCCTCAACCCACTATCCAGGAGAGGTGCAAGCCTGCCTCCTATGAATGCAGAGAGTGAGGGGAAGCTCTTGTTCTGAGTGAGCTGGCAGGAGCTGCAGTTGGCTATTCTGCTCCAACGCTATTGCTCCCGCACCTGCGCTTGACAAGTCAATCGGCTTTTCTGCAGCAGTGTCCTGAACAGCATGAGTCCAGGGTGGGTGGGATTCCCCAGTTCAGCCAAATCTCTGTGCAGAAGCTGGAGAACTCCACATTCCTTTGCAGATGGTGGGTTTTGAAGTTGTTTTGGATTTAAGAAACCTTACTTTGGCATGTTTCTGGGTGCTGTGGACCAAGGAGCCAGACAGGAGCAAGATGTACTGGCTGTGGAAGCTGAGAGCCCATCCTTTTCATCTCTGTATGCAGACAGTGTGGATGGGAGGTGGGTGGGTTGGAACAGCTCAGTTGGGCCACTTGGAGGTGAAAATGCCTTTGTGACAGTCTCCCTCACAGCTGTCCTGCTCTTGGTACCACACTTGGTGTATGTGATCCTGAGGAGACAGTCGATGGGCACACACCAGTGGGCAGTTATCTGAGTGTGACACTGAGCAACTGGTGAGAGCAGCTTGGATAAAAGCAGGGAAAGCTGAAGGTCTTTAGTTGGATTCATGCTTTAGCTTGAGTGGAGAACTTCCCCAAGGGAAACAAGGAGAGTTATGCTCACAGTGAAGCTATCCTTAGCCAAACACCCTTTCTGTTTGCACAACACTGTTCCACAATCAGATTCTTACGAACACTAATTCCTCCCCTGTTGTTTTGGGTTGCCCAGCACCTCCTGTGTTTGCTCCAGTTGATCCTGCCTGTTCTCTAGCTACTATAATTATGGCACCTTCAGGTGGAAACCAGGCAGAGCTCTTGCTGCCTCCCTAATGCTTTGGGTTTGATGACTTTCATCATACTTAGCTATGGAGTGAAATGGGAAGTGTGCACCAAAAAATGCCTGTTTTTCTTGAAAATTGAATTTGCAGGAGCCTTGAGCAGTTGGTGTAAAAGATGTAGGTGTCTCCCTGGCTTTATTAAGCTAGATCAATAATCTCTATTGAAAGAGTTGGAACAGCCTGGTCTGGCTGTGAACATGCTGGGATCATTTTCCTGAGCGGTATTTCGCCCAGCTGCAGTGAAAATGGCTGATTTGGACAACTTCATAAGGGGAATTGCCAGTCAGTCGCAGCAGATGTCATAGTGGTGGTCCACAGGGACTGCAGGTGAGATCAGGAGGGGATGTTGGACTGTGCAAGGCCAGGAGGAGATGCAATTAGTAAAAGGTGTGGGAGCCCTCTGCTTCCCTCTTGTTCCCAAAAAACCAGGAGTAAGGCACTTGGGGAACTCACACAAACCTTTGGGTAAGCCATCTCTGCTATTCTCATGGCCTGGCCTGTGTCAACAAACTGAGCTGACAGCCAGTGGGCACATACTAGCGGGCAGTTATCTGGCACAGCTCGTTATTCTGGCAGTTGGTCCCATTTTCCTTCTTGCAGTCAGAAGCCACCTGATGTTAAAATACTTAAGGGCACTGAGAGACGTGCTGGGACATGAGGAGTCCAAGGGGTAGAGGATAAATCAGCAGCTGTGGCATTAACCTTGTCCCAGGGCTGATGTGCTGGAGAAGAGCTGGCTCCAGCAACACCAGCAATCAGTGACAGATTTATTTATTATTTAGGAAAAACCATGACTGCATAGTATGTGCTTCACCCCCTCCCCAGGGACAGCTTTGTAAATGGCATGTTGTCTGTGCTAGTTGTTAAAGCTTCACAGAGGTGTTAAAAAAACCTACAACCCCCCACAAACACTGTACTAGCAGAAGAGCTTACTAGCTGCTGCAGCTGCATGGGAGGTTCTAAAAAAAACCCTGCATTTTCTTCCAGAGCAACAGACTCCGATCTGGAGGCTGAGCTGTGTGTACAGCATACAGCATTATTTTTAAGTGAGCCACCCTTCAAAGGCTGCTTCTCCATTTGAAAAAGGGTGATGCTGGTTGGGATTTTCCCATTTGAGGGGGCTTTGCAAGGCAAGTGCTTCAAGGAGCAGTCCCACTTCTCCCAAGAGTTAGGGTCTCACCCAGTGCCATGCTCAGAGCAGCCTTCGAGAAGCTGTGGGGCTCACAGGGCAGCCTGTGTGCTGGTTACTAAGTGGCAGTGGTGGCAACCACACATTTGCTGGCAGTGATCAGTGGCAAATGAGCACAGCCAGTAGCTCATGTGCGTGCAAATGAGCTGTAGGCTTCACACAGATGCCAACCTCCCACCCAAGTGCTTTCGCTAATGGGAAGAAGGGAGATGAAGCCTGAGTTTGGACTAAGGCTGGTGATCCCTGCACTGTGTTCAACTTTCTACCTGCCAGCTTCAAAAGCCCTTAATCTAATTAACAACAGAAGAAAGCAGCAATCACCGCTGGAGACAGATAGCATGTTGCTGATGAGCAGCACAAAGGAGCTGCTGGAGAGCAGGATTTCATTATCCAGCCCATCTTCTCCCAGGCAGCAGGGAGCTTTTGTTACTCAGGCTCGGAAAAATGTCTAGGGATAAAGCAGCAGTGAACCATGCAGCTCCCTTTGCCACTTGTTTGTAGGTTCAGTGGTGTTTTCCCCACACACATGGTATATTTACACACCAACGCCCTGCCCTCGGCTCAGGTAGGCACTGAATTCTAGAATCACAGACCGATTTGGGTTGGAAGAGACCTTAAAGCTCATACAGTTCCAGCCTCCTGCCACGGACAGGGACACCTTCCACTGGAGCAGGTTGCTCCAAGCCCTGTCCAAGCTGGCCTTGGACACTGCCAGAGATGGGGCAGCCACAGCTTCTCCGGGCAACCTGTGCCAGGGCCTCCGCAACTGTGCCAGGGCCTCAGCACCCTCACAGGGAAGAACTTCATCCTGAGATCTCATCTCAATTTCCCCTCTGTCAGGTTAAAGCCATTCCCCCTTGTCCTGTCCCTACAGGCCCTTGTCCAAAGCTCCACTCCAGGTTTCTTGGAGCCCCTTTAGGCAGGGGAGCTGCTCTACGGTGTCCCCAAAACCTTCTCTTCTCCAGGCTGAACCAGCCCAGATCTCTCAGCCTGCCTCCAGAGCAGAGCTGCTCCAGCCCTCGCATCATCTCTGTGGCCTCCTCTGGACTCGGTCCAACAGCTCCCATGTCCTTCTTGTGTTGTTGCCCCAGAGCTGGGGGCAAAATTGCGGGGGGGGAGATCTCCCCAGAGCGCAGCAGAGGGGGAGAATCCCCTCCCTCGACCTGCTGCTCACGCTCTGGGGTGCAGCCCAGCACACGGGGGTGGGGTTCTGGGCTCAAGCACACACTGTAGCCAAGTCATGGGTAGCTTCTCCTCACCCAACATCACCAAGTCCTCCTCAGGCCTGCTCTCAATATGAGAGCTGATGGGAAAAGTGTGGGGATGCTGTTCTCCCTTGGACATCCATATTCACCTCCACCTCCAATAAAGCATCTTCCAGCACGTTGCTGTTGGTGGCCTGGGGCTGGTCGGCACAGCAAGCAGAACTGCTAAGTGCAGGGTGACCAGGACTGCGCTTGTCAGGGTGACTCTCAAACACCCTGCACTGCTGATCTCGCAAGGTGCTCCCAGACCTTCCCATCTAGAAGACCCTTGTTTTAAATGTCCAAGTTTCTTTATTAACCTGAGTATAACAAATATAACATGTACACAGTATAAAAATGAACATAGAGCATGATAGATGTACAACACAGATACATGAACTATACAATGACCAGTTCATTGAATGATAATAATATATTAAGCATTTCATTGCTTGCAAAAAGCAAGTTTTGATCGTAAAAATTGTATTCTGTTCCACTGAAATTATACAAAGTACATTCAATACTGAAAAGTGACTCAACAGAGCAGGACCAGGGCATGGCCAGGCTGCTCAGTGTCACCTCAGGCCTGGACTGTACAAAATGAATCCAGACGCTTCTCCGGGATGAGTTTTAAGAACTTAGCAATTAAATTAAGAAGTACAAAGTGTTTCAGGGGGGTTATTCTTCTCTTAAAAGCATGTGGAACATGCGTTTTCAGTAGGACCAACGGGCTTCAGCAACATGCAGAGGGCACAATCTGGCACAGCTCTATGCCTGCTCCGAGTTGATGGGTGGCAAGTTTTGGTGCTTGAAGTACTGCACGACTTGCTGGGGCAGCTCTGCCAGCACGGCTTTGGCCAGGGTCTCCTTGGGGGCCTGCAGGCGAGAGGGAGCAAACACTAGTGTAAGAATAGCCATAGGGACTGACTGAGCAAATGTGGCTGAGCTGTCCCTGCCTCCAGACTGTGGCATTTCATTTACGCCCCCTTGAGTGTACTGGCAGCTAGCATTTTATACACCTTGTATGATTACATTCTATACTACGCTTTCCCTCCGGGAGATAATTCACTAGTAGGGGGGATTAAAACGTCCAGGCTAATTTAGGAAAAACATTGGTATTGAGTAATGGCAGGTGAAATGGAACAATACTGATTAGGTGCAAAAAGAGTGAAGATAAGTACCTGCTGATGTTATGCACCCTCTGGCAATCCTGTGCCAGCAATAGCATCTGACCCAGAGCTGGCTCCTGGCCGGTCATGATGGCCAGGCAACAGCATCTCAGCATCATTTTCTTCCTTAATCAGCTTTTTTCCAACACACAGGCTGGGCTGGGCCACCATCCCACAGAGGGTACCCGTGCAGGGCCAGTGCCAGTATCATCCTTTTCCACAGGCACTGGGAGAGGATGGGGGAGAGTCGGGACTCACCCCAGCATTAAGCCCTCAGTACGTGGCACATCATGGGTGCGGATGAGGCCAGCATAGGACCATGGTGAGGGACATGAGCCCAGCACTGCCCTGGCTTTCTGTGGGAACCCTGCCGCAGTGCACTGGTTTTTGGTCCCACCTGCCTGGCAGTGACAGGGGTGGCGGTGACAGGGGCATGCTCAGATAGAGCATGCTATGGAGATGCGAATCACCATTGCCCCTGCCTGCAGCACTGATTTACATGATCCACGCCAGAGCAGCACTGAGGGATGTGGAATCCAGGGCCAAGGTAAGGTAGGCTCTTCCCTCTCACTGCCTCTCCTGGGGTTGCTTCACTTCCAGGGTCATTTCCAGGCTTGAGACCCCCATTCCTGCCTGCAGTCACCCCTCTCTGCCCACACTCACGTTGCGGAAATCCCGGAAAGGCACGAACTGGACAATGTCACGCACAGCCTCCTCGCCCGTGTGGGAGCGCAGCACCCGGCTGTCCCCGTCCAGGAACTCCATGGCAGCGAAGTCAGCGTTGCCGACCCCCACAATGATGATGGACATGGGCAGCTTGGATGCCTGCACCACAGCATGTCTCGTCTCATCCATGTCGCTTATCACCCCGTCCGTGATGATGAGGAGGATGAAGTATTGCTGGAAAGGGGAGAGCAGAGGGTCAGACTCAGTGGCATATGGGCGCACCTTCACGCCTTCACACTGCAGCCAGAGCCCGTGGAGTGTGAGCACACAGAATGCTCTGTACGTGGGGGGAGGCAGGTTCTCCAGGGATTTAGAATCACAGAAGGTTCTCTAGGCAAGCTGTGCCAGGGCCTCAGCACCTTCACAGGGAAGAACTTCTTCCCAAGAGCTCATCTCCATCTCTCCTCTGTCAGGTTAAAGCCATTCCCCCTTGTCCTGTCCCTACAGGCCCTTGTCCAAAGCCCCTCTCCAGGTTTATTGTAGCCCCTTTAGGCAGTGGAGCTGCTCTACGGTGTCCCCAGAACCTTCTCTTCTCCAGGCTGAACCAGCCCAGATCTCTCAGCCTGTCTCCAAGCAGAGCTGCTCCAGCCCTCGCAGCATCTCTGTGACCTCCTCTGGACTCATTCCAACAGCTCCATGTCTCTCTTGTGCTGTTGCCCCAGAGCTGGAGGCAAAACTGCAGGGAGGGGAATCTCCCCAGAGCGCAGCAGAGGGGGAGAATCCCCTTCCTCAACCTGCTGCTCACGCTCCGGGGGTGCAGCCCAGCACATGGGGGTGGGTTTCTGGGCTCAAGCACACACTGAAGCTGGGTTATGGGCAGCTTCTCATTGACCAACACTGCCAAGTCCTTCTCCTCAGGGCTTCTCCATCCAGTCTCTGCTCAGCCTGTGTTTCTGCTGGGGATTGACCTGACCCAGGAGCAGGACCTTTCACTTGTCCTTGAACTTTACGAGGTTTGGTTTGGGAGCACAAGGCTCACTGCTCCTCAAGGCAGCCACCCTTAGCAGCTCCCAGGCATTTCAGGTATTCCCCCCATTTTTGAAAGACCAAACCAACAATAAACCAACTCCCACCCCAAAATGATTTGCAGATTTACTAATTGAATGTACTTAATGACAGAAGAAAAAGCCTAATCTGTGCAGAGCTTCTGCATCACAGCCAGGAGAAGTTTGAGGCTGGGGCAAAAAGCCAAAGTTGTGGGGTCCTCATCAACACATTGCACAGATGGGGAGCATCCCCTGCATCCCAGCTCAGGGCTCATCTGTACCTCATACAAAGCTGTGGGTCTTGGAGGTACGAGGAGGGATGCAGAGGGTGCTACAAGCTGGGAGGGGGTATACCATTGCAGCAGCGTTTACACCACTCCCCATGGTTAAAGGAGAGTGAGTGGGGCCAGCCCTGCAGAGCGGGGAGAGGATGGGTGGATGGACAAATGGAACATCCTGCTGGACTTAGCAAAGCAATTCTGGGGAATGTGGACCTCCAAAAAGCCCATCTCCTCTGCCTCCAGGGAAACTAATGGTTCAATTTTAGCACATTACACAGCTTGCTTGTGATGGAGAAATGACAAAAACAAGCACTTAAGGGCATTAAAGCCCTTTATTCCTCTCCTCATTCTTTCCATTTCCTCTGAAAACCACTAGTGCAGACATCCTGGAAAAGCCCATTTTCCTGGTCTTCCACATCTCCTGAAATCTTCCCTAAGCATCATCTTGCCTCAACACTCTCCAGTGCTACACTCCAAGTACAAAGAAGGTGGGGTTGAGTTTAAACACAATCCAAGGATGTGGGCAAGGAGATTTTCCCTAGCAGACATACAGCCCCTTCCCAACCCTTTTTGATTTACTAGCCCTGCCTGCAAAGCACTCTCAGGGTTTACTTCTTTCCTAAACCCAAACTTTTCAGAACAAATTATAGGAAGACGTAGTTCTGAAGAGCAGGACCCTGTCATACGAGTCTGGAGGGTAAGACCAGAAGAAGACCTACATGCTCTTCCATGGGCCAGGACAAGTGGCTGGGGCCTGACCCTGTCTGGGAACCAGTACAGGAGGAAGAATGAAACCTTGTGGAGAGCAGCTGATAATGGGAACACCTTTAAGCTGATTCCCCCTGGCCTCTGTGTGTGGTCAAAAAGAGGAAACCCAGAAAGGAGTATTTCCCTTTGTTCTCTTTTTAATGAGAAATCCATAATGAGATCAGAGAAAAATGCTGGGAAGTCTGCCAGAAAAGAGGGGGCAGCAGAGCTCATCCAATGTGTATCATGGCATATTTCAGAGGCCAAATGGGATAAAAGCTGATGCTGGGGGTCAGCCATGGCCCACAGCTGGGTACCACCTTGAGCTGATGGGGCAGGGGGCCAGGCTGCTAAGGACATCAGCAATCAGGCTCACGTGTGAGCAGGACTTGAAGGGATTAGGCAGCATTAAACAGCACGCAGTAAGAAAAGAGGTTTGGATGCAGGGACCCTGCTGGAAAGGTGTGTTTTAATTCCTGAGAGTTTATTAATCCTACCCTGAGAGTGAAATCCTGTGTAATCCCTCTGCATCTCCCTCCCAACACTGACACATTTTAGTCTTCCCATCCCTTAAGAGCCGACAGCTCCCTGTTTGTGATGTGTGTTGCCATGGAAAAACGAGGAGGTTCTTTGGTTCTATTTGAAGTGCTGGGAGCAAGCGAGAGTGGAAGAAAGAGGAAGGCAGGTCCATGCAGCCACCAAAGCCAGCGGCATCAAGGGGGTCTTTGCTGCACGTGTTGAAGATGGGACGGAAGAGAAGACAACCCCAGGGGAGTGAGATCACTCACCAGTAACACTTTGTGCTTGCATAAAACCCTCAAGAAGCCACTGCAGGCTTGCCTCTGCTGGCACTGCAAGTGCCCGTTATTTAAAATCTCCCTTGATTAAACTATTAGTGCCAGCAGAGGGGTGCAATTTGCATACGATTAGTGCCTCTGCTCAGCACGGAGCTTGTGGGCTTCTCCCTCCCCCACTGATGCCGAGACAGGAAACAAAAAACTGAGAAGCAACCTAGGTTTGTGCTGAATTAAACCAAATTCAGTATTTCCCTGTGCTCACAGCTGGGAAGAGTAACAGCACTCAAGGCAAGGCTGGAAAATATCCCCTTGGATATTTTTCAAGGGGAGGAGGTTTCAGGTGCGATCCAGCTCTGCTCCAGACAGGAATCAGAGAAACTTCTACCTCAAGGCAGCCCCTGCCACACACGTTCTGATGCTCTGCTTTTGGACACTAAACCCAGGGGCCAGACCTGCTGTCCTGCATGGGCAGTCTGCTGTCACAGGGACCCAAGTGAGCTCCATCTTACTGTCTTCATAGAATAACAGACTCACAGAATGGTTTGGGTTGGAAGGGACCTTAAGGCTCATCCAGTTCCAGCCCCCTGCCATGGGCAGGGACACCTTCCACTGGAGCACGTTGCTCCAAGCCCCATCCAACTTGGCCTTGAACACTGCCAGAGATGGGGCAGCCACAGGTTCTCTGGGCAGCCTGTGCCAGGGCCTCAGCACCCTCACAGGGAAGAACTTCTTCCCAAGATCTCATCTCAATTTCCCCTCTGTCAGGTTAAAGCCATTCCGCCTTGTCCTGTCCCTACAGGCCCTCGTCCAAAGCCCCCCTCCAGGTTTCTTGTCGGCCTCTTCAGGCACTGGAAGCTGCTCTAAGGTCTCCTGGAGCCTTCTCCTCTCCAGGCTGAACAAGCCCAGCCCTCTCAGCCTGTCTCCAGAGCAGAGGGGCTCCAGCCCTCGCAGCATCTTTGTACCCCTAAGAGGACACCCTGGCCACCTCCAGCAAGGCTGGACCACCAGCTGCAGCTCCCGGCACACATGGGCATCCCAGCAGCCCTTCACCCACCAGCTTCCTCCTCCAATACCAGGCTAGTTCTGGCTCCCTTCTGGCCCAGTATGACTGAGCGTGGCTGCATAGGGCACCTGTGCTGACTAGAATCTCTCTTGCATATGGATGCAAATGTTCAGATGGACTAATTAACAGGGAGTTCCAGGACTGCTGAGCGGCTGGAGTGCTTGCACAGGAATCCCAAGCCTGGCCCTGAGCCCACTGCTGTTTGTCCAAATGGCATAAAAAGCAAGGATTAAATTGAGTCACCCTGTGGTTTTCTGCAATTCCCCCATAAATATAAAAAAAATCTTCAAAGGGGAATAGCAGAAAGGTCTTATGGTTCAGATTTGGCCATCAGCCACATCAGAAGCATTATGCTTTACACCATGGTTCAGGCTGGCTCGCTTCCACTGTTTGCAGGGCTGGATGCGCACCGCCAGAGAGATCTTCCTCCAGCTGTTTGTTGTCCAAGGAAAATAAGCCAAAGGTTTGAAGTCATGCTCAGCTTCTTCCCTGTTGCTCGTGTTTCCCATATGTGCCAGGGCAGCAGCAGCACCATCCTTGCGCCCCACCCTGGACTGTTCCTGCACCAGGACAGTCCTGCAGCATGCAGGTGATGTTTTGAAAGGAAGAACCATGCTCCTCAGGACATCCATAAGCCCAGAGGCTGCCTCCTTAGAACAAAGCCCCTTGGAGCTCAGCAGAAAATGTTTTAAGAAAAAAATTAGTAAAGAACAAAGTTGTCCTTTCCTGTTTCCTGCCAGCTACTGCCCAGCACATGTCAGGGACTCCTGAGCCTGAGCTCACGCTGGTGCAGTGGTGAACGGCCCTTGAGGGTCTGCCACAAACACAGCCTTTCCCTCTCCAAGCATTCAGTCCTCAGCTCCTCGGAGGTGCCCTTCCCAGGGCAGTCTCATGTCCCTGACTCCACTGCATACTGGCCTGTTTGATACCCATCACTCAACCATTCCAGGGGGGTCTTGCAGCCCTTCCCTGTTAGAATTAGGGAGAAATCAAACACTTTTTCGCCATTCCTGAAAGACATGAAAGGCTTTGCCTTGCCTTGCCCTGCCCAAAGCCACGGGGATTGCCATCACCTCACAGGATCTGATGGACTTACAGATGCAGTCTCCTGTTGGGTGGCCTGAGCCGCGAAGCGAGCCACATGGTTGACGATAGGGGAGAAGTTGGTGGGTCCGTAGAAGCGGATGTGGGGCAGGCAGGCCGAGTACGCTTGGACTATGCCCTCCACACCTTCAGGGAAAGCAGAGAAGCCAAGCATTACAATGCACCACAGTTCAGGCCCACCACAAGTCCCACTAGGCTTCATTAGCTAACACTGTCGTGGGAGCTGAAGTCAGACCTATTCCCCTCCTGCTCATCCAGCTCCACAGGTTTTATCCACTTCAACTCAAGTGCTTTGCTCCTTAGTTTCTTTGTAGTAGGTCCTGAGACCTTCTGGGGTAAGAGAGATCTCATAGTGCCCACAGTCAAAGAAAGCTTTTCTTGGGGTTCCGCAGAAATCTTAGCATCAGACAAAGAGGAGGAGCAAAAAAGAAAAGCAACTCCTGGCCTCTGAGCATAGCCAACACCCAGACAGACATGGAGTAGAGGTAGTGGAGAGAGGCAAATCAATCCCACAGGCACCCTCTGAGCTCCTGAGCTCTATTTGGGACCTCCAGGTCTTCGGATACTTCTGTTTCTGCCGCACTAGAACAAGGTAAATGGCTGCTCTTCTGGAAGGATGCATAGTGTGTAATTCAGAAATGACCAATTCCACAATTAACCATCTGACAGCCAGTCCTTTGGGAAGGACCTGTCACTGGTAAGAGTTGCAGGTGGCTTCTGCACACCATTTAATTCCTGCAACAAATCATGCCCAATGAATTCTTTACAGCTACCAGAGAGGAACTGAACAAAGCCAAGGCAGCAGAAGAGCAGATGTTCACAGTCAGCTTCCATGAACCAGTGAGCCAGCATGGTTTGGGGGCTGCCTGAGCCCCTGTTTTCTTGGTGGAGGTCAAACCAGATGACTTTAGGAGTCCGTGATGGCCCTTAACCACTCAGGATCTGAGTAGTTCTTCAGCCATGACTGTGACCAGCCCCCAGTTGCTAAATGAAGCATTAAGCCCAAATTCCCCATCTGCTAAACAAGCCTAGTTTCTTGGAGGCTTGCTGGAGGAGGAGATGGCTGGTAGGACACAACAGATATCATAATGAAGGAAGATTTTGTGCTGTCTGAACCCAGTTGCATTTTACCCTGGGCATTCCTACACACCCCCAAATTTTCTCTGCTTTCCTCTGAGGGCACCCTTTGCTCTGCTTCACTGTAAATTTCTGTCTGAATACACCTTGAAAAATGCCCAAGGTGTTATTGGAGAAATTAAAATGCAAAAGGAAAGACAAGACACTGCAGGCACATGAGGAGTTTTAAAGATGCTTACCTGAACAGAATGGGTTTGTGGGATTGAAGTTAATGGCAAACTCATGGGATACCTGTGGAGAAGAAAAGGCCCAAATTAACATGGATTGCAGAGCAGCTTGCTCACTATCAGTTTAGGTGATGCTGCAAAGCTGTTTTGGGCCTGGTGCTTCCCTGGGGCAGGACCTGGTGGTCGCAGATGTTACAGTCCATCTCACTGGGTCAATAACACTTTGAGCCCTTTGCCACCCAAACAGCAAGGAGCAGCAAATACAAATGTGGTCAGGATGGAGCAGTGTTTGAGGATGAACTGGTTCCTCAATCCCCCCATCAGGAGCCACCTAAAATTACCACATCATGCGTTCTTCTGTGGCTATCAAAGCAGGTTTGCCCATGTGGCTTCCTACTGGCTGCCTAGAGGGAAAGCATTCAGAAGGGATGTTCTCAGCCACCTGAGCCTTCTCACCAATCACTAGGAGGAATTACTTCAGCCTATTGCAGATTATAAAGGGATGAAACTCAATTAACATCACAGGGAGCCCCAATTCTGGCAGCATCCCAGTTCCCTGCAAGTGGCCTTGTGCAGCAAGAGAGAGGCAGCCACAGAGCAAACTGGGCTGAAGACCTGATCTGGCATGCCAGCTATCATGGCAAAGCCAGCAGATGAGTAGCTTCATCATCTGGGTCTGTGTGAACATGAAAGGCAGCACAGCAGAGGTGACGTGAATGCTTGGGCGTGATGGACAGAAAGTACCGGCACAATCTGGGCTGGTTTTCATTGACCTCGAAGGTATGTGCAAGATCCTTCCACCACCTCTTTTCAAGCTGAAGGAGATGCTCTCATGAGGATGCCCTGTGGGACACCGGCAACAGCAAGGAGCCCTGCACATCCTGATCTGCAGCCCATTGCATTAGTCCTTCCAGCAAAACCAAATACCAGTGCTGGCTGTAATCACACAACCTCCCTCAGCTGCTTCCATGGGAAGAACCTGCAGACAGAAACCATGAAATGCTGGGCAACAGCTGGTTTGAACCTCTCTCTGCCAGCAAAGGGAGGGCAGCTCAATGGCCGTGGTGCAAAAGAGGGTCAGGGCTCCTGTCCTCCCATATAAACCTCTCCAGTGTTGGCATGGGTCAACAGCTTGCTTGGGGAACAACCATCAGATCTGGGGATTTGGGCATTCTTCACTCTACTACCTTCAGTTTAGGCACCATAAGAAGCAAACAGACTCTAAGGAGCACCAAGGATGCACAACTGCCTCTCCCAGCACCTCTGAAGGTTGAAGTGGACAATCTGGGCTTCCAGGCCACCAGCTCGATGGCTCTGAGATGAAAAGCTCCCACACTGTCTGTGCCAAAGTTACAAAACAAGGATATTTTCTCCCTCTCAGAAGGGTGGAGATTTACTGAGCTTCTCAGCCAGGGGAGCACTTGGGGACATGCATATTCGTAACACTGGCAAAATGACTGTCCTTTAAGATGCCATGGAAGCAGAAGTCCTCCTGAGACTTCGAGAGCAACATGCATCTGATTCAGACTTTCCAATTATACTAGGCATTGTGTCAAAAGCAGCAGAAACTATTTTTGCAAGAGGCTGTGGAGTGGGAAACAGCAACAAAACAAAAGTAGGTCAACCAGAAGTCCTCCCTGTGCTGCAGAGCTGCTCAGCTGTCAGACCTGTGGACATCAACAGCCTGCTTGGGTCTCTCCATGTCTGTTGAGCACAACCAGTAATGCGCCCAGCCACCAGTAACCCCTGGGTTAGAGAAGAGACAGAGTCTGAAATGCATGACTGTGTTTTGCATACACCCTTTCTTGTAGAAGCCTCAATTTTAGGCAAAATATCCAAATTCCAATTTCTTGGTTTTCAGTTGTAAAGGGCTCAATTTTGTATTCAAAATTCATATGAGTATTTATAGATGAGACAAGCAAAAAATATTTTCATGTTTTGCACTGCAGAAGAGATGTTTCTCTTTCTTTTAAGCTGCAACAAAATGGTTTGGAGCTGTGTTCCTCACTGTCAACACAGCAGACCCCCTGCAGAAGTGTTTCAAAACCTCCTCTGGAGTTCTTACAGATTATATATATATATCTGTTGGAAAACTCAATAGGAGGGCTTCAAAATAACGAAGAAAAAAAAAAGAAAAAAGGGATCTTGTTCCTTGTCCAGCTCATACTTTGAAAAACAGTTTCTGTGCAGCCAAATGTATTTGGAGTACCTACAGGTACCACATTCACCAGTAACTCACAGGGAGAAACTCTTTCAAACCACCCCAAAAGGTAAGATGTTCATTTGCAGCCAGCCTGTGTGTTCTTCCTCTGAAGGATGGAGACAGCTGTAGCATCATCGTCTCCCATTAGGAATCAGGGATGTGCCTTGCAGAGACATGACCAGAGCCTATGCCAGAGAACTGACACTGCAGAGGGTTCTCTGGCACTTCCCCTAGTGATTCCACTCCTGCTGTGACTGCGTTTCCTTAGATACATATACGAAAGGCAAATGGATGCAAAGCCTTGGGGATGGCACATCAGCAAAGCCACCAGCTCACTTCGGCCAATCCCATCTCCCAAACACAGGGTGACTGGTGGGGCTCCAATGTTAACCATCACCCTCTCCACTGCTGCCTTGCCTTTGCTCATTCCCCGGGAACCAAAACTCATCTGCTTCCCTCTCCTGTTCCTTGCTGGGAAACCGCTCGAGGCTCTCTACAGAGCTGACACACAGCAAGATGTTCTTTGACATTTTCAATGAGACTTTTGTGTGCAAAACATCTTGCTGCGACGGGTGCCTGGGAAGCGCTGGGGGAGCCATGGCAACGTGTGATTTATGCTGCTCTTGTCTCCTAACCATCTTCTCTGTTTCACTCGAGTTTGTGGGTACAACAGCCACCCCGTGTTGTGCCCCTGCGGAGCAGTGTTGGCCATGCTGCTCCCTGACACCTGCCTGCTGTAACACAGGACATGGGTTTCAGTGATTCCTTTGGCTTTGAAACTATCCAACGAGCCTTGATGGCCAAAAAACTTTAACAAGGGAATTGAGCAATGATGCCAGGCGAGCTGGGGAAGGATGAAGTCCCAGGCTGGAGTGGTGCCGGATGATGCATGGGGGATGCCTCCACTGCTAACCTGAAGCAACCGATGGGTGACTCTGGGCGTTTGGGTGGCTGACCTTTAGGCATGGGCCAAGCACCTGGGGACGGAGGGCTGCTCTCTGCTGGGGTTTACATCAGCTTAGACATCATTCTGGGGGAAAAGGAGGTGTTTTTCCTGGTAGTGCTTACAGAGCATCCCCAGGCCCATGGGAGCAGCCCAAAATATTTCTGTGGCAGGCTGCAGGAGGCAGACACAGTGTGAGAAGAGGAGAAGCATCCCTCTGCCCTCCAGCCAGCATCCTCAGCCCTGTACCACCTCCAGCCTTGCAGGAACGGATGTTTCCAGCCCAGCAATGCCTTTCCCATGGGCACTGACCCACACACAGGGGCAGCAGAGTAGGATGCTCACCGTGATTATTCACCCATTCACCCAGCAGCCCGAGCCACTATACCCTTTCCGTTCCCACTGTGCTTTCCATTGCCATTCCTCTCCCGAACTAATAAATTCCCGATGGCAGCTAGCTGTAAGTTCTTGGAAGCTGCTTACCAAGATTTTCCCACTGAAAGCTGTGAAGTGACAGACCAGAGACGTTTGCCGGCCAAGGAGAATGAATCAGCACCAAAGTACACATGGAGGGATCTCCTCCTGTGGCTGGCAAACAGCAAGAACTCCCACTTGAGTCACATGAATTCTGGCTGCTGGGAAAGCAGAGAAAAGAGCAAAGCCAGAGTGGGCAGGACATCCCCACCCTGGTGACTTAACATGTCCCAGTGCGCTCAGCCCAGAGCAGAGCTCCCCTCCCAGAGAACACAACAGGCTCACTGAGACTGAACCCCAGCCTGGGAACTTCTCAAAAACAGCAAACAGAAAGAAAATGAACATTAAGGGCATGAGCAAAGAGCAGCCAAAAGACACAGCCAGTAAGGAATGATGGTGGTGCCCCAGCACATCTCAGTCATGAGAACATGTTCTGCATCAGCCAGAGCAGTACCTGAGGAGCAGGATGCTCCAACTCAGGCCCTTGCAGCACCATGGTGTCTTTAACCCCATTAGTGCCTAATCCCAACAAAAGGTCAAGGTGTTTTTGGGGAAAAATCCCTCTGCTCCAGTTCTTGCTGGCTCTGAAGGCTGCATCATGTCAAGGCTAACCAGCTTCCATCCCCCTTCCAGGCTTTTCCACTATCTGATACATTCATCCAGTGGCCTTTTCCATCAGCCAGTATTGTTGCTGCCTCTTGCCAGGAAAATGAATCAATGCCTGGCTCTGCCTGTTAATGCCAGGGAGCTGCTGCTTTCATACCAGCTTAGAAGAGAGGAACGGGCTGCCTGTGCCCCATCCCCACCTCATGGTCCACCCACACTGTCACATCTCACTCTCCACCAGGTGAAATCCCACATCTGCCTATTCCCGCTCTGTCCGGCAGCTTTTCCCCGACCGTGCCAGCTGGGAAGCCCCAGCAGCTCCTCTCCTGCCCAGACAATATCAGCACAAACCCCTCTCAAACATGCAGTTAGCCACAACACTTCACCTTCCAGTCCGGTGGCAGCTGGGCGCCAAATCCCAAAGCAGGAAACATCTTGTCTCTAAAAGAGAAGAAGCGAAACAGCGGGTGTATTCACACACACGAAGCAGGCTGGCTCAACTCTTGCCATGGCCTCCTCGTGCTACCAGCTGCCCATCACCCAGCTACAGTAAGTGACAGCTAGAAAAGGAGACAGTCTTCCCTTCCCCCAGAACACAGTGCCTTTAAAAATCATGAGCTGAACAGAGACAGAATACATGTTCGCCTTTGGCTTTTGATCCTTAGAGAAAACTAAGATCTGAGCTTTGCTTCATTACCCAGCAAAGGGATCAGGAGCATCCTCCTGCCCAAACACCTGTGTCTCTTGCAGACATGTAACCCTAGAGATTTGAAACAAACACTAACTATCCATTTTGGTCACAAAAGCCATTATGGCGAGACCAAGATTCCTGTTTTGTCTTCTTTTTTGATGACTAAGATGATGTTTTTCTGTGTTTCACCCTCAGGGTGATTGGGGAACAAGGCAAATACCAGCAAGCTGAGGGCATCTGCCTCTGCACCAAGAAAGCACCAAGTGGATGCTCCACCTTTGCTAAGGCACCCTTCCTCTCAATGACAGTGATGGGGGGAGAGGAGAAGCCTTGTCCTGACCTTGTCCTCCTCCTGCATCCCAATGTATACAGAAATTTTCTCCAAGGAGCTTTTCAAATGCAAGGTGTTTTTTAATCCTGGCCTTGCAGATGGGAAATCGAGGCACATGCATCCCATCAGCCCGCCAGGAAGCCAGGAAAACATCCACAAAACGGGGAGGAGGCAGGGGGGCATGGTGCTTACGAGTCATAGTCCTGGATGATCTGGCCGACAGCCCAGATAGCTGACAAGTACTCGTTTGTCCCCATGGGGTTGATGTAGTGCAAAGAGGAAGGGTCTCGTGGGTTCCCATTGGAGGCTGTGAAGTCAATCCCAACCTGGGGGACAAGAGAGAAGCACAGACCCATCCTCTGTTAGCAGACATCACCACAGACCTGGCCACCAAGCCTTCATTGCCTTTGAGGTCCACACACAGCCTCATCAAGACCCAAACCTCAAACCTGAAAAAGTTCAACAGCTCTTCACCTTACCTAGAAAAAGCTAATTCAATACTAAGTTAGGCAAAGCCATTTGCTATTACACCTACGTTTTTCAACAGCCAGCATCACATATCATATCCTGAAGCAGCCCCTGCTGCTGCAGCAAGCCATACCATATCCAGCTCAGGATCCTCACTGCCCACCTCCCAAGTGCTAAGTTCAGCAACTGAGTAGCTCCACGGACACTAAAACAGCCAGGGCCACCTGGGCATTTGGATCTCAAGGTCTTTGATCAAAGAGTCACAGCCCTGAGCAGATCTCTCCCTGGGGAATTCACTGGGCTTCCCTGGGGACCAATGTATGCTGAGCTCTCAGGGGACTTTGTCGGCAGAGTACTCACTCTTCTCCCTCCTCAATTAGGCTTGCTATTTGAAGACGTGTAGAAATGCCTATCCCAGACTCAGTTAAATCTGGTCAGCAGAGGCAAGACGCTGAACCGATTTGAAATGACTGGGAAGGAAGAGCCGGGAAGAGGCAAACGGGCGGCACGACTGTGCTTGCCTTGTTTGCTCAACAAATATGCAAAACCCAGAATAATTCTGGGGCTAAATTGAACTCAGGGCATTCATGAGGGATTTTGCTCCATGTCTGTAGCGGGAGAGGTTGAACTGTGATTTGGATGAGAAAGGACTTTGGCTTGGCTGGGGCAAGAAAACAGTCACAGCCCAGGATGTGCCACCATCCTGTGCTAGGCTGGCTGGTAAAACAGGCCTGACAGGACAAGGGGACATGGTTTTAAACTGGAAGAGGGTAGGTTTAGATTGGAGATAAGAGAAAAATGTTGTTCAGTGAGGGTAGTGAGGCACTGGCACAGGTTGCCCAGGGAAGCTGTGGCTGGCGCATAGCTGCCGGGGTGTCGAC